>NW_007395087.1:10050-10738 GCF_000475195.1 Diaphorina citri | reverse complement strand
TGTATTGCAATCACCACCACATCGGCCTCTCCATTATTCAATAACTGGCAGGAGAGTGCAGACCTCAACAGTTGGAGTAATCCCTCCTCTCTCTTGAACCGTTTTAGAAAATTCTCACTCGGAGAAAGTACTAAAGAATCTTTCTATAAGAAGTTTTGGTTTGTTAAGAAGTTGCAAAAGTACTTCTTTCATTTGAGAGTGAAGTATGAACGTTACAAATTGGAGAGATTCTTCGCTCGATTGGAAAAGCAGTATGAGCAATATAGAAAAGAGGGAATAATTACTGACGAAGACGAAAAACACCTTTATGATTTCCACATTTTCGAGGAAGATGACCCAACTATCACAACTGTAAGCTTTAAAAATCATAGATGAAATCTATGATTTTCAAGCAATCACTAGACAAGTGTACTTGATAAAATCATAAAATTGACTGATATACATTATACATATTAGCGTGGTTGTTTAAACCAGGTCTTCATAGATGGGGCTTTGTGAGTGATGTCGCTTCCTATAGAAAATGTACTATTCACATTTCAACAACCCACTGACAGCTGCAGTACAAGTCAACCATCTAAAAGCATATACTTTAGAAAAATCTATCGCCGCTCCACTAGAACCGTATCCTCTGAATCATAGCATTGGAAAAATCACTCTCGCCTTCAAAAAAAAAAAAAAAAAAAACCTT
>NW_007395087.1:0-4170 GCF_000475195.1 Diaphorina citri | reverse complement strand
ATCTTTCCAAGAAAAGGTTTACCCTTAAGTGAGACTGGCAACTCCCTTTATCCTCCCTAGTTTAACGATAGGAAACTCATCAAACACCACGCTCACTTACTAGCCTCTTTGGATGCTTACAAAGGTAGATATATTATAAACTTTCACCCGGAAGCACACCCAAAACTAAACCCGCGAGTATTAATGTTAGCTAAGCACGAGCACAGTCAACCTAGTTACCAACGATGAACGGTAAGGTCATTAACGCAAAGACTGAGGTGAGAGAATACATCTGTCGTGAACTCGTTGTGACGTAGTATATGAAGCATATCTTTCAAGAAAGATATATACTTAAGACAGGTGGCAACTCCGCTCAAGGACTTGAACTACTACATGAGGTGATGACATGAGTAACCCGAATAGTGACCGGAAGAAAGAAAGGACGGAATGCAAAACTAAGTCTACAAGAGCAAAGAGCTCACGAAGATGTCACTTTTAATACCGATGGACATTTATGCAGAGAGTCGTTTTCTGCTCTACGAAAGATGGTTAAGACCGATTTTGAACAGTAGTAACATACTGCCAAACGGACACAAGAGTAGATAAGATAATATCGAACACGGTTACAAATGCTAAAAAAAAAGCACCATAATAGATGAGCGTTGGTAAAAAGGATCACATAATAGATTAGAAAAAGTAAAAAGGAGACTGATAATGGATGAAAAACATTACTCTTTTTAGAGACAAGGGGTGGCTTATTTTAGAGCAAATTTCAGCCGCCCTCACGTCTTCAAAAATCAGAGTAATAATCGTCAACATTTGTCCCACATGGATTACGAAGACGAAGGTAGGAACTGGACTTCGCGGGCGATCGGTCTAAAAACAAAATAATATCCATATTATTAGAGGAATAGCTGTAAACTATAAAGACCCGAATTATATTATATAAACAAAAATAAACAATAATTTTGTATTTTTTTACCAGCTGAGCTTAAGAATAACGTCTTTAATTTAGTGCATCGGAGGTAATCGAAAACGGAACGAACCTAAAAGACTGTTTCCAAAGTTTACGAAGGAGTCTTGGTAAATGTACGTTACCATTGATACATATGATATGACTATATATATATATATAATACCATATCGTTTGCCCACTTTTTACCTCTTTCACTCTTATATTTTAGATATATTCTATATAAGTATAGAATACACATAATTATAAGCAATAGAAACTCTAGTTCGGACTTCGAAAGCAGATCTTGTAATAAGGATCTTTTAAATATAAATAATATTATAGTTTTTAACGGTCGGATCAAGAACCCATAGATCAACGGACGGCACTTTTCGCGATGCAGTGCCTAAACTAAAAGCCATAATAAAAAGGCATTTGTCTATTCCAAGCAGGCGCGTTCCAAAGCGAAGAGGATAGGCGGAAGAAGAGAAAGTGAAAGCCCCGCTCATTCTCAGAAGTACTTCAAAGTCACGATTGCGTAAAAACAGGGGGGGTGATAAACTCCTTGGGTCCCTTCGGTTATTCTACCAGATGGGACATAATGACCCCTTACCACAATAGAACTCTCCGTGAGACCTGGTCCCATTTTCGAACCGTCCGTTTCCCAATACCTTGAACTTCAACCGTTAATGGATGCATCCATCCGCAAACAAAAAAAAAAAAAAGTAAAACTCTTTCCATCAAGAGACCATATGTCGTGACTTATATCGCACTCCTCGAAAAAAAGAGGGATGTAAGTCAGCTTATCATCGTCATGTATAGAAGAGACAAGGGTATTTATACATACGCAAGTCGCAACACGGCCAACGACGTGTTACACCGTAGTGCGCACTTTCTTGAGTAGTCTGTACGTGCATACTCTGACCTTTAAAATCTTTTTTTCTTAGAGCATAGCCATGAGAGTGCTCTAACGTTTGTGTAAAAAAAAAAAAAAAAAAAAAAAAAAAAAAAAAGATTTTAACACCATTCCTAAGGCACCAACCAACAAAGAAGCAGTCTTCTACGAATATTTTTTTGAGAGTTCGGATAGGTGTTGAACCGTGTTCCTAGCCAAGACTCCCACCGTCTGGCTCAGAAGGATAGAAGTGGCTAGGACACCAGAGGGCATTACTTTAATAATAGCTACGAAGTTTTTGGTTTGGCAAGAGGTTGTACAATTCTTCTTTCGTGTGAGAGTGGGGTATGAACGTTTACAAATTGAAAACACTTCGATCGATGTTACAAGGCAGATTGAAAAAAAATGTAAGGAGCACCCACAAAAAAAACCCACACGATGGCCCCACTTTCAAATATTTATGAACGATGGAAATTCGTAGGTTTCGGTATCATTCACTCAAGCACAGACTACAGGACCCCGTCAAAGGATACAATTTTGGAAAAGAACCTTTCTATACGAAGTTTTTTGGTTTGCAAGAAGTTGCACCAAATCTTCTCTCGTGTGAGCATGTGGAGAATGGAACGGTACAAATTGAAGAAATCCATCGATCGATTGCGAAACAAGCAGAATGAAAAACAATTAAGGGCGGAGCACCGCCCACACGATGGCCCACACTTTTCAAGTATTAACTGAGGATGGAAAATTAGTAGGTTTTGTATCATTTCACTCGACGCACTACTACCAGCGACCCTATAAAACCGCAAAGTTTTATCCTTTCAGCCTTTCAGTACACGATCTAATTGTCATACATGTAGACTTTAGAAATAACCGATCCAGAACCACTACAAACCGATCTCTGAATCATTGGATTGGGTCAAACTAACTCTCTCCTTTAAAAGAAGAAAATAAATAAATAATAATATGTAATAAAAAAAGAGGAGTCCTACCCAAACAGCATAATCCCACCCAGCCGACACCAACGCGTAGTTTCCTTATACATAATATTTTATACCTATGTTGCATTTTTTTACTTGTAAACAGTTCTAAAAAGGTAGGAAGTGCCCACGGTCCATCTCACAGAAACCTAATGTTATTATTATCTATTATTATGTTATTATTACTGGCCCTAGCCAATTCATTTGTCACCTTAGGGTCCATTTTTGGCCCTTTTTCTTAATACTTCAACCAGTTTTCACTGCATAAAACGACATAAAAAAAAAAAAAAAAAAAAAAACACACACACACAAACTGAGAAACAACACAAAAAAAGAACATATAAAAAACACATTCCTTACTTGGATTTGTTTCCAGACAAGGTGGTGATGAAGATCTCAATTGTGTTTATGTTGATTTGTATTGCAATCACCACCACATCGGCCTCTCCATTATTCAATAACTGGCAGGAGAGTGCAGACCTCAACAGTTGGAGTAATCCCTCCTCTCTCTTGAACCGTTTTAGAAAGTTCTCAGCACTCGGAGAAAGTGTTAAAGAACCTTTCTATAAGAAGTTTTGGTTTGTTAAGAAGTTGCAAAAGTACTTCTTTCATTTGAGAGTGAAGTATGAACGTTACAAATTGGAGAGATTCTTCGCTCGATTGGAAAAGCAGTATGAGCAATATAGAAAAGAGGGAATAATTACTGACGAAGACGAAAAACACCTTTATGATTTCCACATTTTCGAGGAAGATGACCCAACTATCACAACTGTAAGCTTTAAAAATCATAGATGAAATCTATGATTTTCAAGCAATCACTAGACAAGTGTACTTGATAAAATCATAAAATTGACTGATATACATTATACATATTAGCGTGGTTGTTTAAACCAGGTCTTCATAGATGGGGCTTTGTGAGTGATGTCGCTTCCTATAGAAAATGTACTATTCACATTTCAACAACCCACTGACAGCTGCAGTACAAGTCAACCATCTAAAAGCATATACTTTAGAAAAATCTATCGCCGCTCCACTAGAACCGTATCCTCTGAATCATAGCATTGGAAAAATCACTCTCGCCTTCAAAAAAAAAAAAAAAAAAATCCTTTTAACATTAAAGAGTTTATAACCGACAACATAATCCCACTCGTCCGACACAAAGCGTACTTCCCTTTCGTAATCTCAAACGATTTCCCCTCTTCTGAATCTGAAACCCACATCCCCTCTTTTAAAGAAAAATACAAAATTATTTTTGACCGCTAGGTGGCGTGGTAGCGCCTGTACTAAACCATTGGAAGTCCAAGATGGCGTCTTCTGGCAGTTATTTGTAGCTTTTGAACGGCTTGGATTTTTTTTTTTTTTTTTTT
>NW_007395086.1:0-1020 GCF_000475195.1 Diaphorina citri | reverse complement strand
TTTAGCTTAGGAGGTGTGTACTTTATGTTCAACAATTTATAAAAATAAATGGAATAATGTTCAATTCAATTCAATTCTTCTTCTTCCTTCTTCTTCTTTTTCTTCTTCTTCTTTTTCCTTCTTCTTCTTTTTCTTCTTCTCCTTCTTCTTTTTCCTTCTTCTTCTTTTTCTTCTTCTCCTCCTTCTTTTTCCTTCTTCTTCTTTTTCCTTCTTCTTCTTATCCTTCTCCTTCTTCTTATCCGTATTCTTATCCTTCTTATTCTTCTTCTTATCCTTCTTCTTCTTATCTTTCTTCTTCTTCTACTTCTACTTCTTCTTCTTCTAATTCTTCTTCTTCTTCTTCTTCTTCTTCTTCTCCTCCTCCTCCTCCTCCTCCTCCTTCTTCTTTCTTCTTCTAGACTTTTTTGCTTGTTCAGGCGTTTTTCTCGTCAGCCTCTCGTCAGTCCTAGGGTGATTGATTTTAGGCTGACATTGGCATGGTTTTGGCTGCAAGAACTTTTACGAGTGGTTGCCCTTCGCACTCAACCTTTGCTATTTCCTTAGCAAGGGACATTTCAGGCTGGTATTCTCCCTGTTTAAAGTCCCCCAGCCAGACTTTAAAACAAGTATACTGGGTGGTCGTATTTTATTTTCCTTTTTAGAAAACTGCTGGCTCCGGGCCTGGAATAAAATATGGGAAGGAGGCACTCTTGTGACCGACCCTGGCCCTGCGTAGGCTGTAGGTTAAAGTGTAGTACTTGGAAAGTATTCAAGTACAGGTATACTTAAGTGTAGGTATACATGTTATGTATATTCAAGTAGGTATAGGTTATAGGTTATCCTTGCAAAGTATAGATATAACTATGTACCTACATATTATATTCAAGTAGCGTTATCCTTCTAAGTATACATAATATATGTGTATATTATATTCAAGTAGCCATAGGCGAATACTTGAATTAAGTATAGGTTTATGCTCTTCTCCTTAAGTATGACCCTACCTCAGCTCATTTGCCTGTATTACATAGATATAGAAAATTA
>NW_007395085.1:0-1020 GCF_000475195.1 Diaphorina citri | reverse complement strand
AAAGAAACTGAGAATTCAAACCTACAAGAAGCTGAGAAGTTAAACATCCAAGAATCTCAAAAAGAAGAAATAGAAATGACATTTAAAATACCGCCAGTAGAAACAAGTACAACTTTGCAACAGGAAGACCAAGATAGCTCATCCAACAATGTCTCAAACAATAACGAAACAACTGTGGGAGACAATGTGACAACTCAGTTAGTCATGCTAGCCAAAGAAACACCAGACACAAAAGAGATCGCTACAATGAAATCCGTATCGTTTAGCATTTCTCAAAAAGAAGAGGTTGAAAAGAAAATCGATGAAGAAACACGATCGAACAATATCACCGATACAGTCACCTCAGAAACTCGGGCGGAAACTAAAGAAGATGCTATAGAAAGTACTACATCAGTTTTGCAAGAGAATTATACAAGAAGTTCGGATACAGGAAACAGTACAGGTTCGACTGAAGCCAACGCCACAGAAATCGATAGCACCATCTTGACCAAAAATGTTACGGGCAGAAGAAATGATCATACTGAAGAAATTGAAGCTACTACTGAAAAGACATCAACGGAAAGTATACCAGTAACCTACACACCTGTAGCACAGGCAAATGATGTTACCGAAAGTAAAGCTTTACCTGAAAATGATTTGAGTGACATTAACGTCAATATAACAGAAGCAATAAGAACCATAAACGACACAAATAACATAGATATTGACAAAACAAACAATACCAGTGAAAACATACCACTTCCATTGCAAAGTGGACAAGAAAGTGTTGAAAATGAAGTTGAGAAATCAAAAGAACCTACTACAACAACAGTGAACCCAGCAGCTGATTCGACAACGGACAACCAACTTAGACTAACTATTGAAATATCTAATGAGACCATCAATAATACAGTTTCACAAGGTGAAGCAAATGACCAAGAAAAACCTTCTGACATTGGCAGCAATAATAATAATAATGACAAGACTAATATAGATAACAATGACAATAACTCAGAAAGGCCTGATGGTAAAACAGAAGAT
>NW_007395084.1:0-1020 GCF_000475195.1 Diaphorina citri | reverse complement strand
AAATATCTAATACTTATTTTATTTCAAAAACATTTTTTTCTTGGGCTTTTAGGACTACAAAACAAATGTCCAAAATTTGGGACATTGGGCTTTTATGACTACAAGATACACAATTATGCTGGGCTTTTATGACTACAAAAAAAATGTCCAAAATTTTGGACACTGGGCCTTTAGAGGGATCATTTAAGACCGGTTTTAGCGTTACCTATGTTAAGCTACGCCGAGGAAGGCCAATAAATGGATGGGTGACTTGAACCTTATATTGGGAATAAAGGGAGAACGGGCTCTAGTCTTGATTTTAAATCATTACATGAAAGTAAAATCGAAAAATCAAATCAAGAATAATAATAAACTGAATATTAAACAAATTAGGTAGGTACATAAGTACTGATTTTCTTTAATCACGATCGAATAAACTACGGGCTAAAAAATTCCCGGAGGGACGGACCCAGCTTGTTAAAGACTGAAATGCAATAAATGATTGACTGTTTACGATCAGAAAAAAACGAGTCTGGAAAAACTTTGCAGTGTGAACAGAACACCAGGATCGTTTTTTTTTCTGATTCCGGCAAAAAAAAAAACGTTTCCGGCGTAGTGTGAACGAGCTCGGGTAACGCGTCAGTTATTGCACTTATCTTATTGCTGTTACTGAGTTTTATGCACATCCAGGAATGTGCTGGAACTGCTAGTAAGTGTAGAAGACGTTGGTATACAGGGTGTTCCTTAGTTAAAGAATATTCAATAGAGGATATCAAGGCATTTGCAGCAATGCCAGCTTAAGTAGTCTTCTGCAGATTATGACGATGGGTCAGCTCCCTGGTTAGGGGGTCACTGCGCTCGCCTTGCACGCGGGAGACCCGGATTCGATTCCCGGCGGGGTCAAGAAATTTGTATCATGCAAATGTTTGATTCCGTGACTGGCCGTTACGGGGCCCACTCATAGTGAGGAAAATGAGTAGCTATGTAATATAAATGCGCATAGCGACCGGTGCCAGCATGGTAGGTAATTGGGAGCTGGAT
>NW_007395083.1:0-1020 GCF_000475195.1 Diaphorina citri | reverse complement strand
AGCCGCAACACACAAAACAAACGATAGAACATGGACTTGGAACTGGCGATGTAACACGCAACGTGTTAACCCGTATGGGTCCACGGATATACTGTACAGAAGATAACACGAAATTTTCTCTTTCGCATAATTTTTTCGACCTATACGAATAATTTCCAGTTGACAATATTGTAGAATTCAACAGTGAGACCCTAGGAGCTAGACTAGAGATGAGAATACGATGGACAAATTTGACAAATTAATCCTTATGATTTGGTCCTGACTGTTTTCGGTCGGCTGTAATTCTTGACATTCGTAAATTAAGGACATGGAAGGAGCCCAGGCAAAGTTTCTGGGCGTCCAAGGTGGTTTTAAACCCCGCAATCCTTTCAACACCGTGAGTTAAGTGCCATGCCCATTTGCCTGTCTCACGATCACAGAATGTAAAGTAAAGCTATGTCCACACATAGTCGATCGATGGTCGATTGGCGTCGACTAAAACATTACATAGATTTATGCCATGCCCATTTGCCTGTCTCACGATCACAGAAAGTAAAGTAAAGCTGTGTCCACACATAGTCGATCGATGGTCGATTGGCGTCGACTAAAACATTACATAGATTCACCTCGTCAATCGACGAGGTCGACTATGTGTGGACACAAAGTAAGCACCAGACGA
Organism: Diaphorina citri; assembly: GCF_000475195.1. NCBI lineage: Eukaryota > Metazoa > Arthropoda > Insecta > Hemiptera > Psyllidae > Diaphorina > Diaphorina citri. The sequence goes on along the minus strand of NW_007395083.1, from coordinate 362 downwards.
GGCGGTACGAATGGGTCAAATCAATATAGAATCTAATTGATTGTTAATAATCTCCACAGAATATTGTGGTGATATCCTGCGGGGAAGTTCAGTCCCTTTATCTGAAAAATCTCTTTGTAGAAAAGATTGCCTTTCTCGATATTCTTAAAACATTTTAATATGGCATACCTACTCCTTTTGTTTTATCTCAGGGCACAAACATCAAAACCGTAGCTCTGCACTTTCTTTTACATCCATGTTTGTCCAGGAATGGAATAGTTTGGTCAGAAAATTTCCGTCTCAGTGGGTTTCGAACCCAGCACCAGAGCTCTTTACCACTCGCCCACAGAGGTGGGTTACTAGCTACTAGTTACCTACATGCT
>NW_007395082.1:0-1020 GCF_000475195.1 Diaphorina citri | reverse complement strand
TCTCGGGCGGGAAACGAACCCGCAACCTAGCGCTCAACTTCCTTCAAAAAGTGACCGTTACCGAGTGTTCAATATTAAGAACTTATTTAGCCCTAATATATAGGTAAATATCTATCTAGGTATGACTCTTCCTTGAGGCCTGGATCTATATTAGGTTCATGGTGAAATTCTGAAATACCTATTTGTCGATTTGTTCCCCTCTGAGCATAATCGCTCCAAGCTCCAAGCAGACTTCGAAATTGCAATTGTCAATCTTTAGGGATAATGATATATTATACGTATACCTAATAACTATCATTGATACGAATAGCTTACCAATTTGACAATAATCCGGACGTAGGTAGGTATAATGCTGGAATTGATGGACGAAATCCAAGAGGAAGAACGGAGAAAAAATCCACGGAGTTCAATCCCAAAACAGAACCCGGAAAATCGCGAGTTTTCTCGAAGTTCAAAGTCCAAGAAAAGAGTGAAAAAGACGGAGCCAAAAAGCCCCAAAGAGGTGTAAAGTAACACGGACTTTAGGGAAATATGGGAAGTGGAAGTACAACGAACAATACGACTGGAACACAGATTGCCGTCCTAACCTTTATTGGCCGAATTAAAAGCTAAGCGTCAGCAAGGACAAATAGAAAACAACATAATAGAAAGTAACAAACACAACCGACGAACCAACTTCGCCAACAGCAAACAAAAAAACTGATGAACTTGACAACCAAGAACTAAATGAGAATACCTTGAAATATGATGCTGATACCGCTACGTACGAGATGTGCAGAGAAAGTAAAACCAAAGTGGAGAAAGTTCACCACATCACCACATTCATCGTAGTAGAATTCGGTGAACTATCTGCAACAAGTGTAACACTGGTGGACCAGATACGGTGACACAGAGGTCATCGAACTCCGAATGAAACCCATAGATAAACACTCCCAATTCCCATTTGGGACCAAAACGAAAGACACTTTTCAAATCGAAGGTTATATATCAGCTGATTTGGTACCAGTGCCGGACCATGAA
>NW_007395081.1:0-1020 GCF_000475195.1 Diaphorina citri | reverse complement strand
TATCTACCCCTAAATCAGGCTACATTGTTTTAGGCATTGTAATAGGTTTGTAACTGGTTTTCTGCTGGTTTTTTGAGGATTCTTGGGTTTCTCTTAAACGATAAGTGTATACAAACTGTGCGTACGACGACACATTTCTAGCACAAGGAGCGAGGGAGGCTCTAGAGGAGAATGGAGATCCTTGAAAGTTGGATACCTGAAAGACGTATACCTAATAATATGTAAAGTGTCATTAGTCATAAATATCTACCCCTAAATCAGGCTACATTGTTTTAAGCATTGTAATAGGTTTGTAACTGGTTTTCTGCTGGTTTTTTTGAGGATTCTTGGGTTTCTCTTAAACGATAAGTGTACAAACTGTGCGTACGACGACACATTTCTAGCACAAGGAGCGAGCAAGGGGTTAAACATGGTGGAGTGACAAATTGGGAGACTTATATTACTGGTGAGCACTGGGCAGACCACATGGGGAGTGAGATGTTCAAAACAATGGACCAAATATATTGCCTGGACACTGGGAACAGTCGCGGAGCTGCGGGAGAGTTTGGGGGAATACCAATGATGTAGTGAGGAATGAAAAAATGATCTGCTATTTTATATTGGGCTTTTTTTAGAGGTTTGATAGAGGGAATTCTAACTGTTATGGTCTTATCGTCCTGAAAGCGAACAGAGGAGGAAGACAGGATAAGGCAAAGCCACACTGGGAACAGTCGCGGAGCTGCGGGAGAGTTTGGGGGAATACCAATGATGTAGTGAGGAATGAAAAAATGATCTGCTATTTTATACCTATTGGGCTTTTTTTTGAGGTTTGATAGAGGGAATTCTAACTGTTATGGTCTTATCGTCCCGAAAGCGAACAGAGGAGGAAGACAGGATAGGGCAAAGCCAGCGGTTTCGAGAATGAATGTTATCTGTTTAGGGTAAAATTCACCCCTGTGAGAACCGAACTCGTGAACTAGCGCTTACAATGTGGACGCTCTGCCTTCTAAGCTAACTAGGCTGGCTATTTTTTGGCTTTAA
>NW_007395080.1:0-1020 GCF_000475195.1 Diaphorina citri | reverse complement strand
AGTAGTCAAAATAACCCGACATTTGCAAGCAACAACAATATAACTAGGCCAATTCCACAATCCAAGATTTTGCTATAAACCTGAGATAATACATAGTGATAAGCTGATAAGCTTTGGGGTAAAACAGAGATTTAGCACAATATAACTTTAATTTGAAGAAATCATTTACGGATGAAAAGAAAAACAACAAGACCTGTGAATTTGTTTAATAGACATGCATGGGGTGCAAATGCAAAACAATATTGTTACTCGTGCAAGGTGCAATTGGAGCAAATCAATTCAGACTTACTTCACAGTCTTCATCGTCAGCAGTACACTCCAGAGAACCGGGTTCGAATACCGACCGGGTCAAATTTTCAACTCACAAAATAAGATAATGGGGCAGTAAAAAAATTGTTATGGGTAATTTTAAAATTGAAAGTTAAGGATTAGATTGAAAAAGAAAAGCAAAAATTTCTGATAGAATTTAGCACAAGTTAAAATGTACACTGACACCAAAAGTTAGGAGGGCGGGAAAAGCGACATTCCAAAGATTGAGAAAAAAGTTAGTACTTTTTAAACCTATGGAAGGGGAAGATTCATCCTTTCCACAAGTTCTCTTTATGCTAAACAAAGGCATAGAAAGAAAAACAGATCGGTAATATTTCGAGACAAATTTAAAATCAAGTTTGGAATTTATTTTAGACAAAAAATATAAATCTATGCTTAAAGACACAATGAAGTTTTTACGTGAAATCGTATACAAAATACGAGACAAGAACACGGGTGATTAACCAAAAACATATTGCTTTCTAACACCTGAAGGGCACATTTTGAGCTTGAACTTATTACAACTGAATTAATCAATCTGATTGAAATAAATGCAAATAATTATTGGAATAATTATTTAGAAAAGAATCTTCACAAATTAAAATAAAAAAATTAAAAGACAATTGAGATTCAACATTCAACTAAAGAAAGTTTGGTGAGCTTTCGGGAATACTCAGATTCCCATCATCAGACCAAGATCGCGAGAGAGGT
>NW_007395079.1:0-1020 GCF_000475195.1 Diaphorina citri | reverse complement strand
TCCAGTCACTGGAATTCGGCGAATCATTTTTCCTATCAGTTTCCTATCTGATAACAAGACAATATTGGGGTTATATTGTTACAATTTTTGTTGATATAATTAATGTTGTAAAGTTTTTAAACTTGGAAAATTTGCAAAATTTGATGCAAACTACGCAAAATAAGTCGAGGGCTACTTCGTTAGGCTAATCCTTTCTGATGGGACATCCTATTGTGTTGAAACTTTTTGGCCAAACCTAATGTCAGGTCATCGTCAGATCAATCTTATATTACTGTTTGGTCTGAAATTTGGATTGGCCAATGGGCTTCAACAAAAAAGGCTGGTTCGTTATTTCAGGAAAGGTAAAAAAGTGGCTCTTACCCTCTTACATTGTTTTGGGTAAAGTATCTCTACCTACTGGACTTCTAAGTTTTCTTTGTCTTGTCTTTGGGTGTCTTTAGATTTTTGGGTTAGTGGTAAATAGCGGGCGTTAAGTTACAAATATTGTTATTGCCTTACCTTAAGCGTATGAGGTGAAAATGTGTAATCCGAATAATAAACTAGATCTTCAACACAGAGGGCGTGACATTCGCGAATTTTAGAAGCTATTAGTAAACAAGCGGATGCTGTGAGTTGCAACTGTGACTTCTCCATGGGGCAGTAGCAAAGGAACCTGTCCATAATACTAACGGCGTACGGGAACACTTGATATTCGCAATGCCTTTCTTCACACAGCTGTAACAAAGAAGAGTAAAGGAAAACGTTAGTTTGAATCGAAATAGCAAATGCAGACATTTTTGGCAAGGTAGATATTATTCAAGAAAACGTGCAACTACTTAACACAAATCGAGTTCATTCGCGAACCCTTTTTAATCTGATCATAACAAAATCCATTCTTCCCAAAATAACCGATGATAAATGGAAGCGCTAAAGGACCAAAAAAGAGTTAATCCCATTTCCTGCATTCTCCAAGTTGGACTGGAACTTCCCAAGTTGTGGCGACCGAGAACCACAAGGTTCAACCATATTAAACAAGCAATA
>NW_007395078.1:0-1020 GCF_000475195.1 Diaphorina citri | reverse complement strand
GTCACACATCACTCTATTACGAATTCATAACTGACATCTTCTTGACAGGAGTCATAACTGATGGCTTTTTGACATGGCGAATTAATAACTGACACGAAATTGTCGTTTCATTGAGTAGGTTTATAATTGTTTTTGTTAAAAAATTAAATATCTACTGCATTATTTTGTTTAAACAAGATAATCGATAAGGACTAAAGACCTAAGTACTTCTTCAGATAATAAGTTTAGTGTATACCTACTAGCCATGCAAACTCTTTATTTTACGTTCTTTATTTTGAGCCCGTCAAACCTAGTCGTTAGGGCCCATTTTCTGTCATGATTTACTAAACTAATAGTGAATATAGTACCTAATTATTAGGCAGTTAGGTACTTAAGAGTCTTTTACATTATTATCTATCGAATTATTGATTTCCTTAGATTAAAAGATATTACAGACACTTAATGCCTTTTTGCCTACGTCCCAACCTAATTATTATATGTAAGTAAACGCAATTAATTTGCTGTTTTCAATGCGTTCTTTTTACGCTAAACATTACCTTCTGTTACTTGTTGTTAAGTTATAAACTTGTTGCTAAGTTGTAAACATTCGATTAATCCATGTTATTGACCACCAGGTACAGTTTTACCAATAGCTTAGAAGCTACTTGCAATTGATACCCTAAATAGGTTCTCTTACTGTCGAGTTTTCACTCCTAAATAACTCCAATCTCAGATGACATAGATACCTACTTACCTACCCTGACTCTTTTGGGGCTAACAAAAGGTAAAGTAACTCTTCTGGTAATATGTAACAGCAAATAAATGCAGATTTTACTCGTACATCTAGAAGAATGAAATTATATCCTTTTTGAGCAGTTAAATTAAAAGTATCAGTGAAATCTCCGATTGATCACTAATAAAACCAGCATAGAAGTAACTATATCTGTAAGTAAATCTAAATACAAGGTAAATTTCATGTCAAAATTTCTTTTTGTTTTCAAGAACTTTAAACAATAGAGCTATTTTTAGCTTAAAAGGACA
>NW_007395077.1:0-1020 GCF_000475195.1 Diaphorina citri | reverse complement strand
ATGACTTAATGAGAGATTTCACTAATGTGAGAATTTTTAATGGTCCACAAAAGACGGAGGTTTTAAAAACTCCTGTTTAGATCATTAAAAACTTTTGTTTAGATTTTAGATCATTAAAAAAATCCTTTTTGGATCATTACAAATTCTCCAATTAGTGAAATCTCTCATTAAGTCATTGGTGAAATCCACCATAAATTTGTTATGTTAAAAGTACAGTATAAATAGAAGAGAGAGAGACAGATGTTATAAGGCGAGACAAACAGTTTGTACGCAAGTTAAATGAAGTGCGAGTATTTTAGGACAACATATGTTAAAACAAAACTGAAAGACAGATGTTAATGTTAAGTAAAACACATGTTAAAACAAATACTGCAGACGATATGTTAAATGAAATGTAAAATGTTAAAGTACATGTTAAAATAAATGTTAAACAACATACAACAGACAGGGGGATGTTAAACAAGAGTTGACAAACAAACATGTAAAAAAAACAAACACATGTTAAAACAAATACTGCAGACGATATGTTAAATGAAATGTAAAATGTTAAAGTACATGTTAAAATAAATGTTAAACAACACACAACAGACAGGGGGATGTTAAACAAGAGTTGACAAACAAACATGTAAAAAACACACATGTTAGACATACGGTTTTATAACACCTGTTTAGAAGTGAGAAAACTGGTAACAGAAGGTTAACAGATTAAAAATGGGGGGAAAAACATGTTAAAAACGAAAGTTAGACATACGGTTTTGTAAGGAATATAACACCTGTTTCAAAAGTGAGACAATCAATAGAAGATGAACAGGATTAAAGGTAGAAAAGAAAAACACATGTTAAACAAAACACCTGTTTAGAAGTGAGAAAACTGATAACGAAGATAACACAAAAACACATATGTTATAACCATACAAACATACATATATTATGTTTAATAAGAAAACCAACACATGTTAAATACAGGGTAGAGGACCCAAAAAACAAAAAGCGTGTGTTACATAGGTTACAGTTAAATGT
>NW_007395076.1:0-1020 GCF_000475195.1 Diaphorina citri | reverse complement strand
GAGTGTTTCACCGCCGCTTTTATTTTGTAGCAATGAAACAACTGCTACATTGGACTCATGTGGTGTGTGTCGTAGCATGCCCATCCCGTAGTATGTCTCTCATCAGATAAGAGACACAATACTTCTCTCATTTAGGTGCTTGGTCAACACGAGAACACCAGAAAGTAACCCGTTGCTATTGCATAAAAAAATGACTCACGTAAATTATAAAAGGACTCACGTAAATTATAAAAGGACTCACGTAAATTGTAAGAGGACTCACGTACAGATAAGAGACACAATACTTCTCTCATTTAGGTGCTTGGTCAACACGAGAACACCAGAAAGTAACCCGTTGCTATTGCATAAAAAAAAGGACTCACGTAAATTATAAAAGGACTCACGTAAATTATAGAAGGACTCACTTAAATTATAAAAGGACTCACGTAAATAATAAAAGGACTCACGTTTGCTGTACTATTTGCTGTTGCTGCTGTTGTTGTTGTCTCATGTGCTCTTGCATTTTCTTCACGGAACCAGAATGGAATCTACCTCCCTCTCCTCGTATCCTGTTCATAGCGTGCTTGTGTCGGGATTCATGTAGGTATTTCTGAAAAAAAAAAAAACATCATAGTTTCGTCATTATGTAAACGCAGTTCCTTTGTGTTATTATGTCACAACTTTGGTGCTCACTGCAACAGTGTAGGATTTTCCCAATACATATCTCAATAATCCTAAATTCCAATGTTTACCTACATCATAGTTTTGTCATTATGTAAATGCAGTTCCTTCGTGTTATCATGTCACAACTTTGGTGCTCACTGCAACATTGTAGGATTTTCCCAATATCTCAATAATCCTAAATTCCAATGTTTACCTACCATGCTGGCACCGGTCACTATGCGCATTATTATGTCATAGCTACTCATTTTCCTCACGAGGCTCAGTGGGCCCCGCAACAGCCAGTCACGGAATCAATCATTGCATGATACAAATTTCTTGACCCCGCCGGGAATCGAACCCGGGTCTCCCGCGTGCAAG
>NW_007395075.1:0-1020 GCF_000475195.1 Diaphorina citri | reverse complement strand
GGGTATATCGTATCAATTTCATACGTTCACCTCTTCATACAGTGTGAATGAGGCTGTGCCAATTTGAATGCCGGGGGCTCAATGCGGCCCAAGACTGCTTTTAAAGCTCTATTATGCAGCCCAAGACTGCCTTTAAAGATCTATTATTTATGTGGTGGATTTCGCAAAAAAGAGGATCTAGAGAATTTTCCAAGTACCTAGGTAACTGTAGGCTTTAAGAATCTCCGTGTTTTGACAATGCTCGAAGGGGACCATTTCTCCAACTACATACCTTATTTCCAGGCTAATAAAGAGCCAAAGTTGCATTTTAAAACAGCTGCAGTCCGAATTTATCTCGTTTTCGGGCTAATAAAAGTCCCTCAAAACTGCAACTATCTCTCCAAGACCGAATCCCACAGACCCAACACTCACCATGCCAACCGTTGCTCAACATAAGTGAAACGTTGCTCAATATGAGTGAAACGTTGCTCAACTAGTGAGATGGCCAATGTCATACAGCTTCGGGCAATGGGGTACCTTGATTTTTGCTACGATTGTCTCTCGCGAAGTCTCCGCGACCGACATTCATTTGTCAAATTGTGTTCGCATGACCTCCCATGTCATCCGAATCATTAGTGGACACCAAACCGAATAGATACAATGGACCGCTCTGGTTTAGAGTGTACAAGAGGGCACCAGAAACTGCTTTTTTTTTTTCATTGGAAGTTTCGGTGGATGGATGTTTCGGAGGAAACATTGAAGTTATGCAATGTCCTCCGTGGTTGGTATTTGGATAGGTAACCGTCTGGATATACCTCAGCAGTTACTGAATTGGGGTCTTGGCTTTGAGCTTTGGCATATTTATAGGTATTTCAAATGGGAAGAACTTAAAAATACTTCATGTACTTATAATGGTTATATTCATAGGTAGGATTACTCTTTGTATGTTTTTCTAAACTTATAAGCAGAGATGTGCGAACCGCAAAATGCAAAATGGAAAATGTAAAATGCAAAATGTAAAATGTACATTTACATTTTACA
>NW_007395074.1:293-1021 GCF_000475195.1 Diaphorina citri | reverse complement strand
TCATGACATTCAGAAGATGGGTAGGTATATCTGAAGACGAAATGACATTCAAATTATTCATTTTCAACACTTGGATTTGATTCTCGGAATTTGGAGGTCCAATTTCCTGTTTGTTTCAAACTATCATTATCCAAGCTCCAAGGAACCAAAGTACTTCGTCATGCTAACAAATAATATATTGTTGATAGAAGTAAATATATATTATGTACAATCGTACATATGTATTTGTATTGTGAATGTCCAATGGTTGAAGTAGCCAGAAGACTTGGCGTCAAGAGTAAACTGAAAGAAAGAGCAATCATTCCATCAATGAATGGTTCTTCTCTCTCAGCGTCCAACTCAGTTCGGAGTGGGGGTTTATGACTGAAAAGCTCAACCGGAGAGCATACGTGATAGTATTTCATGAAATTTATGCTTTAATGGTTTTGCTTCCTCAAGATTGGTTTTTTTCTTGGTGAGCACTTTATTGTCTCCTTTATTTATATGCCTGAGATTGTCTTAACTTCTTGCACACTACCTGAAGAAAACTGTCTCTCATATGAGATAAACTGAACTTTTATTTATTGAAACTGAACTATAGTTCATTGGTTCAACCTATGTACAATGATCTCAAAGATCCTATTAATGGCATGTCCCTGTGGAGATACACGTACGTCGAAAGCTCAAACATACCTACCCTTGTTGAACTAGCTAAGTTAAGCTGGTCCGGCGATATCTTGCTCCCCTTA
>NW_007395074.1:0-285 GCF_000475195.1 Diaphorina citri | reverse complement strand
TCATTCTCCTGTAATTATGAAAATTTAATAAATCAACCTCTGAGGTGTATTTTGGTTAAGTGCAGTGAACTTCGGATCTGGAGGTTGGTGGTTTACATCCAAGTCAAGTCATAGGTATTATAATTTAGTACCTATGATGTACAATTTGTACACATAAATTGAGCTGTAACAGCATTTGTTTTAAGCATTAATCGTTTTCCTTCTTACAATGAACATTGGTTTCCGTTCTGTTTCAGGATTCTCTATGGAATAATTCCAGGAGCTGATCTTTAGCTAACAACTGGT
>NW_007395073.1:0-1021 GCF_000475195.1 Diaphorina citri | reverse complement strand
CCCTCCCTCTTTTCCCAATTTTCCATATATTCTCTCCGTAAATCATTCCATCTTCTCTCTTTCTCCCCTTTTCCTCCCCATATCTCGCTCTTTCTCTCTCCCAATGTTCCAATATTCCATTTCTTTTCTTTCCCATTATTTGTTTTCTCTTTGTATTCTGTCTTTTGCTTTGTAACGAAAGAAAACTGAGAAAATGACCCTTTGTCCCGTAATCGGATATGCAATTTGCCTTTCAAGTTTTTTTTTTTTTACTTTCTATTATTTCTTCTTCTTTTCCATCCTTCCTTCTATCCTTTTTTTTCTGATATCTTTGTCGTGTTTTCTAACTTGGTGCTTGATTTCCGTCTCTCTCTAACTCCTTGTCTCCCATATACTAGACTACTTCCATCTCCCAACCCCGAAATTCCTTTGCCAAGTAGGTAGGTACATATGTACATATTGGGATGAAAACTTTCTTAAGGTGCAACTACACTGAGGCAATATGTAGCATGTTGCATTGAAGTATGCTTCGAAACCACGTCAATCCACGGTCAACATGGGGCATGCTTCAAAAGGTTTTGGATATTGCATTGGATTGGTATGGTCTTTTAGCATGCTTAGTACATAGCATGATTCTATATGTTGCCTCCGTGTGACAGCGCCTTTAATACTTTTCAAAGTAAACAGTGTGAAAGCCGGTATGGGGGGGATTTCATTAAAAGAGAACGAGGAGCACTGGGTAAACATTGCGGTTTTTGGGGGGTCTCCTCTCACAGAGAAGTAAAATATTAAATTACACCCCACACAGCCCCTCGTGTTGTTTTAAGAACATAAATTAGGGGTGTGAATTAAGTCGGCTTTTTTGGAGGTGTTTCTATCGTTGTTTCTTGTTTCTAAGTCGGAAGTCGATTTGAGAATCTAATTGAGCGATGAGATAAGTCCGTTTTTGTAACATGTAGATTTTGCATTTTGGTGGCCCTTCCCTTTTTGTACAATACCTACCTTGCGTTGTTGTGCGATTGGTCTTGACGACTTGAGTGAA
>NW_007395072.1:0-1021 GCF_000475195.1 Diaphorina citri | reverse complement strand
TTTCCCAATGAAAGAAAATTTATAGGTTTCAAATATTTCAGATTACCCATGTCTGCCAGAAATACTGTAAATTGTTGTAAAGTTTTACTATTACTAACCTTACAGAAAAAAGGACATTTCGTGATTTGATTTCACTTTTATACGTTTACACTTTAAGTTGGTCCAGTTACCTTTTAGAAAAAAAACTTATCCCTATATGGCTGATTTTTTACATAAATAAAGGTATTTCATAAAAGATATCTTTTTAAACACATAAAAGATAAATACCTTGTGAAAAATAGCTTTTTTTCTGTTCTTTTGGAAATGACAAATTTTTTTAATAGCTTTTTTCCTGTTCTTTTGGAAATGACAAATTAAACTACCTATGTATTAACCACAGCATTTTTTACTTCTTTTTTTTTGCAAGGCCACCTGGCTCGCTATAGCCTACGGTTATAAATGCATATGTACAATTAGTATTTCTTTCTGCCTGTTCAACGCTTGAGGTTATGTCACGACTTAGTATTTTTCCGGCATTTTGTTGCCGACGATACTAACAATGCCAGCCTAGTTAGCTTTAGTAGCGCGCCTGCCTTGTGCCTTGTGAGCGCTAGATCAGCCAGCCTAGTTACCTTGGACGGTAGTCCGTCAGCCTTATAAGCGCTAAGTCGCAGGATTCCCGCCCGGGGCGAACTTTATCCTAAACAGATAAGGTTCGTTCTCGGAACGGCTGGCTTTCTCCTATTAAGTCTTTCTCTCTTCGCTTTCTGGGCGATTAAATTTCCGTTGTTAACAGTCCCCTCTATCAAACATCGAAAAAAGCAGGGCAGGTTTAAAAATCTTTGAGTTCTGTAAAACTGTAAAGTCACCTGATTGTAAAAATTTCGCTTCAAAAAAAGCAACTGTACTCACAGAAGACTCTGAAAAGATCTAAAAAATCCTCAAAATGCAAAATCGTCGAGTGAAAACATCAACTTCACTTCACTCGGACAGCTAGAATCATTAAAACTGCATTCACACCAACGCGCACACTACCTATTTT
>NW_007395071.1:0-1021 GCF_000475195.1 Diaphorina citri | reverse complement strand
CATCTAACATCAACAAAATCCTGTCTGATAAAGAAATATAGTGTGTACATATAGTGAGGAACACACGATAAACACTGTGCTGGCATAAGTCATAGACCATAACTTTACCTATAATAATTTTGAGATCGTTGGCTTTAAATGACGTATTACATATATTACAATTCTCTAAGATCAATCTCCATTCTGTTTACAGTTCCTGTACATAGAACCCGCTATTATCAAGAGGCCCAGGAAGGACTTTATAGCGGCCCGTTATTCATTTTGACGTACATCTTTTTCTCCTTACCGTTTTCCATTCTTTCTGTTGGTGCAGCGTCTTGGATCATATTTCAGTAAGATTTTTGCCATCATGCGTTTCCAATTCACGGAATATCTACTTAAGTTAATTGTTTGACAAATGTCTTGTAGTTTAGGTAGAAGACCGACGGACGCTTGCGGTCCAATGGTGTATTGCTATTCAGGATTCCATTATACCTATTTATTTTAATCCTATTACATATTTTTGAAACTTTCAGGGCTACTGGATTATCAACTAGCACAGACCTGTTCCAGTTTAGTTTGATGCTATGGTCATGCTTTCTGTTCGCCGAATATCTAAGTGTTGCCTTGCTTCTTGTTGTGGAAAGTGGATTCACAGCGGCCGTTGTCAGCTCGTATATCAATATCATATTCCTCGTCCTGGGATCCGGATATTTGAGGTAAATATTGTCGCGAAGATAGAAAATAAATTAATACCTAATAGTTCTTGTGTTTACCTACCTAAAACCATTTTATTTTGTTTTTGTTATGAAAATTCGTAGCATAAATTGACTGAAAAAATACATAGTAAATTATATCCTCTGAGTCTTTTGGAGAGCATGGGATAGAGCCAATTCATGGTCATCCTGTTTGGGTCTGTCCCTTAAGTATACCTACCTTTTGTTTGCAGATCATTCCGGAGTATGGCAGAGTGGCTTGTTTACATGAGCTACGGAACTCAAGCCAGATATGTTGGTGCTTTTCTAAGTCGTCAAATGTTTGG
>NW_007395070.1:0-1021 GCF_000475195.1 Diaphorina citri | reverse complement strand
AGAGCAGTGATTAGTGTTATTATAGGGTTAGGTTAAATACAAAAAGGAGCTTTTCTTTTCCACGGACGTGACTTCTGCGTAATTACCCAAAAAATAAAACAATCCGATTGCAATAAAGTAACAATGCTGACGTGCCGTATGCTATGTTTGCAATTATAACTACTTTGGCTCTACCATGTGGCTAGCTAGGAGCTAGAGACAGAAGGCCATTGACTTCGCGGGAATCGAACCTTGGGTCCGCTCCAAGTAAATTGGTAGCTAGGAGTCTCTTCTTATAATTTCCTGCTTTCTGGTATGTTGACTGGAGTGTTAGTATAATTTTCTATATTCAGTGGCGTGGGTATTGTTGGAAGAAGTAATGGAGGAGTTGCAATTGGGAAAATATTATTATTAAAAGGTCGATTCCTACGTAAAAAGTTGTGAAAAATCCAAATCTGAGGTCAAAACTCCGAAAAGGTAACTTTGAAAGGTCGAAAATTCAATTTTTAATTGCCCTCCTAATGAAAAAGTTCAAAGAGTTGTAACGTCAGATTTCACGTCAAAAAGCGCAGAAACGCTTGTGCACAAACAAACGAAGCGGAAGTCATGAATTATGACGTCATCGCCTACGGGAGCGTATGCCGTGACGTCAAACTTCACGATTTACCGACATTTTTTAAATCGATTTATCTCGGTATAACTTCTATAGAAGTCGTAGAAGAAAAAGAAAAAATCCGTTGGTCCTCATTTTTCCTGCTCTATGACTTTGAAACATCACCCAAGTAAGCGCAACTGATCTATTATCAAGCTAAATAGAACAGACTATAGGTACCTACCTACCTACAATGACTTCTATGCAATTATTTTATCGGCGAATCATCATTACAGGTACCTAGGTAGGTACCTAGTATGTATGTATGTATGTAGATAATGCCTATAATAGTACCTAGGTGTATGTAGGTAATGCATAGTGTTTTTTGTTAGGAATAGGTAAGAAATATGCTCGGGTCACGGTACGGTAGTGGTGCGTCTGCCAGTACTG
>NW_007395069.1:0-1021 GCF_000475195.1 Diaphorina citri | reverse complement strand
CCTTTCATTCTTCCTTCCTCCCTTCCTTTCTTTCTTCCTTCCTCCCTTCCTTTCATTCTTCCTTCCTCCCTTCCTTTCAAGGTTGGTGGTTCGAGTCCAAGTCAAGACATAAAATTTAGCGTAGTGTATTAAGCAGGGAACGACATTTGTGACAAGCATTTATGCCTTAACACAAATAAAATTCCTTTCTTTCTTTCTTTCTTCCTTTCTTTCTTCCTTTCTTCTTTCCGTCCTTCCTTTCTTCCTTCCTTCCGTCCTTCCTTCCTTTCTTTCTTCCTTCCTCCCTTCCTTTCATTCTTCCTTCCTCCCTTCCTTTCTTTCTTCCTTCCTCCCTTCCTTTCTTTCTTCCTTCCGTCCTCCCTTCCTTTCTTTCTTCCTTCCGTCCTTCCTTCCTTTCTTTCTCTGTCAGTTCCCTCTGTCAAACCTCTCAAAAGAGTCTGCGTTCACAGTTTAAACTTCACTACCCTAAATTTCAGCTTCCCATCTTTAGCCGTTCAAAAAATATTCAGGGGTCCCCGGACTTTTGAAACACTCTGTATATTATATACGACCCTAGATACAAATCTACATATTATAGCCCTAGGATTGCATGTTAGCCTAATAATATAATATAATACGGTGGGCAATTACCCTCTCTTTTTTCTCGTTTTCCATTCTTTTCTCTGTCTCTCTCCTTCCTACTCGCAAGACATTATATGGAGGAACATATGGCCTACCTTTCTAAAACACGGGAAATAAAATAAAAAGCTGGTGATTTGAACCATTGTCAAAGTCGACTGAATTTCACGGTTATTGTTTTTATTTTGAAGAAATCACACTGATTGATCTCAGGTACCATAAGCGTTGTACAAAACAATACTGGATTAAAAGAATAGAAAATTAATTTATTTGTCTTATTTAGCCGCCATCTTGTCCATCTGTAATATAGCTTCTTAAATCGGCAAAAAAACCACTTTTTTCAAGTCAGCATACCTGAAAACATACAATTCAATATATCATTTCAATATATTGGACAATTTTT
>NW_007395068.1:0-1021 GCF_000475195.1 Diaphorina citri | reverse complement strand
GAAGGCTTTTAGCAAGAAAAAAGAAGAGAGAAAGATACCGGAAAGAGAGAGAAGGAGAAAGGAAGGAGAGGAAGAGAGAAAGAGGAAAAAAAGAAGTAGGTAAATAAATGTAGGTATTGTATACCTATTTACTATGTAGGTAAATAAATGTAGGTATTGTATACCTATTTACCTACTTACTTAGCTATCTAAAGGTACGTATCAATTTTATGTAGGTAGCTGTTGAAATTCTAAATTAAAAACTATTTCCTTTCTTTACCTCTTTACTTTCTATTACCTACTGTCTACTATGTTATGTTATGTTATGTTATGTTATGTTATGTTATGTTATGTTATGTTATCTTTAGCACTGGATACCTTGCAAGTTGGTTTTATCCCGACTCGGAGTTTCGTGTACTTTATAGACTTTTTCAAGGGAAACTGAGTGTAGTTGTTGTTGTTTTTGGAGAGATAGCAAAAACAGTTATAGACCCCTCCAAAAACATACCTTATTGTACCCGCACAAAGAAGCATTGAAGTGAATATCAGAGCAAAATGCAATAGGATAGGCAAGGAAAGTTGTATGAGGTTCACACCAGATTTTTAGCAGAGATAAAAAATTGTACAATGTACCTACATACCTACATGTTTTATTTTAGCTCCTTGTTTACATCTTTTTTGCTTCAAGCTCTTTCCGTCTCACTCCCTCTTCTTTCTGTCTCAATCCCTCCTCTCTCTCTCTCTCTCTCTCTCTCTCCCTCACTTTATCTATTTCTCCCTTTCTTATTCCCTCGCGCCTTCCTTCTCTTTCTCTCTCGCTTTCTGTTAATAATCTCTCCGTCTCTTTCTTCAATTTCGCTTGTAAACCACAATATTTTGTCTCTCTCCCTCCCCCTCCCCCTCTTTTCTATCTCTTTCTCACAATCTCTCTCTCTCTTTCACTTGTTTGTTTTATTGTCTTCATCTCTTTCTTATACAATGTGTAATCCCTTACTATTAGTAAAACTCGCTTTCTCTCTCTCTCTCTCTCTCTCTCTCTCTC
>NW_007395067.1:0-1021 GCF_000475195.1 Diaphorina citri | reverse complement strand
TACATAGGAGCACAAGTCAAAAGATATTCCAATATATACGATCTACAGATATTCACATGCATGTTTCGACTTCTATGTGTTCGCACGACTAGGCTTCTGTTTCAGCTTTACTGAAGAAGTAAAAAAAAAAAGGTCTGTACCGTTTGAAATTGCACACAGCCGACTCCAAATCGATGGGAAATGAGAAAAGGGTGTTCCTTTTAAGTTATGTCCACACATAGTCGACCGTCGATTGATGGTCGACCGAAGAGGTGAATCTATTTTGTCCAGGCAGTGTGCGGTTTCAGTGGACGTCGATTGCCGAGGTGGACTATGTGTGGAGTTGTGGACACAGCTTTAGAAGGAAATGTGAACCATCTGCCCAAGATCTGTGTCTTATTCTTTTGCTAGCCTTTCCTATATGGACGACAATTCTTGCCAGTTCCTTCCAGGCAGCCCTAGTGTGTACAACTTGTGCTGATAAATTCTTCTCACTTAGGGTAGTAACTATCATGTCTATCATATATCTGTAAAAAGAATGTTTGGAATAACATTCAAAATCTCAAAGACAGGATAGTCAAAGTCAACTTCCTCAGTACTTGATGTAGGTAGGTATGTTCCAAGTTCCATAGTGAAGAGTAAAAGTTATTTTCATATTTAGATACTTAAAATGAACCTTCACAAAGTTACTAAGTCTACCATCAATAAGTTCCATATTGTTCCAGTTTCGTGGAATCCATGTTCCATTTTCCTCAAGTTGTTCGAGAAAGCAATCATATAATGATGGAAATTGAAAAGCACACGAGGCATTGAAATGAAAAAAAGAAGATCCTTTCTTCTTGCTTTTAATGTACCTACCTATAGAAATCTATACCAGGTATGTACTTACCTAGATTCTACTACATAAAAGTTGTAAATTTATCCTATAACTGCGTGATGCGTATTCATATTAATACGACGATGATAAGTTAGCTATATCATACAGATGGATTTATGAGTGGGCTTTGTACGAAATATTAGCAATGCGTTTAACAACAGACAA
>NW_007395066.1:0-1021 GCF_000475195.1 Diaphorina citri | reverse complement strand
CCTGCCTGATGGGGAATCCAAGGGACCCGCAATTTTTTCCCACTTACGCAGGTTTCCCCATATTAGAAAAGTATTTTCTAATTACACACTACCTCTAAATGAAGGGGCTTCAATTCCTCCCCCCGTTTATCCAGGTTTCCTATTTAGTCGGTTCCCACTTGGAGAGGTTCGACAGAGTACACACGGGATTGTATACACGTACCTACTACCTACCTATTAGTCATCAGGTCAAAGTTACCTACCTACTACCAATTTAATAATAATGACTAGCAAGAGTTGAAGACATAAAAGATGACGAATATTTGTAGATGAGTCAGTTTTACATTGTTCCTAACATTAAAAGGATTTGTGAGCTAAATTTAAATTTGCTTCCTAACGATACCAGCGCGGATTAGTCAGCATTAAAATTTGGTAGGTTATGGGGGTTTGAACCAAGTCCTTCATACTAAAAGGTGACTAGCTCCTCTATGCTTAAAATATTAATACATAAATACATAATGTAGGTATTTAATAGCGCTTGTGTACGAGTATCTTGGAAGAACATCCTTGGAATTTCTATAATGTGTGAAGCTATAATATATAGGCTTGTCGAACGTCAGAAAAAATTAAATTACCTACGATGGATAAGTACCAACGTACATAGGTACATAGTACATACTACATACTTACTTAAGCTTAAAATAAGCATATCATTATGAACTTGGAACATATAAATCAATAAGTTATTTTCAAGCCTGCCACCTTGAAATATTTTTGACAGATAATTCAAATATTTTCTTTACACCTATGTTCTACAAAATGGTTGAAGATAATTAATGAGTCAGAGAGGAAATCATTTCAGGTGTTGATAATTTGTAATTATGAAAACTCATATTTCATTTTTGTAAGGAGATTTTTGAGGAGAAAAAGCTCAAAACGCGAGTTCTAAAAGGAATTTTTAACCGGTGATTGAATCATGTAGGTACGGTAAAACCAGAACGAGCGATTACAGAGAGAAATTAAAAATTGAAAAACGGGGGTC
>NW_007395065.1:0-1021 GCF_000475195.1 Diaphorina citri | reverse complement strand
AATGCAATTTGGAAATCTTTGACAAAAAGACCTGAGAGGAGTTTTTTCATAGAAAATTCAAACTAATGTACCTAGTCAATATTCCATGATGCCTACAATAAAACAAGATAAAAAATTTAGAAATAAGGTGCCGGGATCTTTTTGTGACACGAGTAACCTAGGTAGTTATAAAATTTTCAACAAGGTAACCGAGGTCCCCTAGACTGTGATAAAAAAGAATAGATAAAAATGGTGTGGTACGACTCCTAGGGAACATGAATCGACCTCATTAAACAGTATGGTTAAAAAATATCAACTCAGTTCAGGAAATGAGACTAAAAATCACATAAATGGTGTGGTACGACTCCTAGGGAACATGAATCGACCTCATTAAACAGTATGGTTAAAAAATATCAACTCAGTTCAGGAAATGAGAGTAAAAATTACATTATATTCACCGTGACAATCAAAAACCTTATTGAAATCACAAAATTTCAGGTCACAGCTAGGTTTCATAGATGTAAATATCCGTAGAGCCCATCCTAGCAAACATATCAAACAACACAATTTCAGTTACCTATTCCATACGAAGAATAGTCTAGTGACAATCAAAAACCTTATTGAAATCACAAAATTTCAGGTCACAGCTAGGTTTCATAGATGTAAATATCCGTAGAGCCCATCCTAGCAAACAAGTCAAACAACACAATTTCAGTTACCTATTCCATACGAAGAATAGTCTAGTGCTATCTTTCACAATATTTGTGTCTATGTCAAGCATTTGTTTTAAAATTGGGAGTTTGAAAACAAAAAGGCTTGACAAATTCAACCTCAAGAAACACAAGCATAACATCATAACGTTAGTGGATGTGCCGAAATTACCACCTATCAAATTGTGAAAATTGCTCTAGAACTAATTTGGGGAGTATCCCAATAAATTTCCCGATGCTTATTTTAAATGTTTTAACAACTATTAACAAATCATACAAATAATTAATATTTCTAAAAAAAAAAAAAAAAAAAAAAAAAAGGGCGTTGGCCA
>NW_007395064.1:0-1021 GCF_000475195.1 Diaphorina citri | reverse complement strand
AATAATTACACGTAGAGCTTGTATTGGTTAAGCCAGGGAGTTCAGGCGAGGATTTATGAGAGTTTCAAGTTGAATATAAAATGAGCCAGTGGCGAATCCCATGCAGAAAGTTGTGAATCCCATGTACGAAGTTGTGAATCCCATGTACAAAGTTGTGAATCCCATGTACGAAGTTGTGAATCCCATGTACGAAGTTGTGAATCCCAGGTACAAAGTTGTGAATCCCAATGTACAAAGTTGTGAATCTGATGTACATATAAAGTTGTGAATCCAACAGTGAGGCGTAAATCACTGAAAACAATCACATAAATCGGTGAATATTTGGTAATCGGGTAAAAACTGTTCACAATGGGACTTTTTAGTCTTAGCTGACAGAGAGAAATCCAAAGCAATCACCCTAGTGAGGACTGATTGAGAGGCTGACAAAAAACGCCGACCCCGTCCGTACAAGGAAAAAGGCGAAAAAAGAAGGAGAAGAAGAAGAAGAAGAAGAAGAAAAAGAAGAAGAAGAAGAAAACAACAGAGAAAACAACTATTTATGAACGGTTTTTACCAAACTTTCTCACACTGCTTAAATTGTTGTAACGATGGTGTTGGTCTCACTTAAGATAATCATATTACCAAGATACTCCTGATGTAAAGAAATGAACTACCAGAATTATTAAAATGACAATAGAATTATCACTGTAATAAAATAGTTATTAAGTATTAATGGAGTCTTTAATAGTGATATTAATTTTTATTGTTGTTTTAATGGGGTCCAAATATTATGCTGGTAATATGTTGTATTCCTAAACCATAACTCTAATAGAAAATAATAGGTAGTAAGTAATAAACACCCTATTGTATTTTTACTACTACTATTATTATTATTATTATTATTATTATTATTATTATTAACAATAAAAAAATAGGAACAATATCTGATCCCTAAAAAAGAAGATGAAGAATGAGGAAAATCCCATGTAATCTTTGGGAATTTTGACATCTCCACTAATATTGGTGGAGATGTCAAAATAAC
>NW_007395063.1:0-1021 GCF_000475195.1 Diaphorina citri | reverse complement strand
TTCATCAAATTTCAAAGATAAGAATCAAATAGCTATTCTTGAAAGTATTCACAATATTTCACTTGTGTTGTGTCTTTTGTTTTAGCCTTGATCCAATGTGATAACTGATAAGCCACTCATCAAATTTCAAAGATAAGAATCAAATAGCTATTCTTGAAAGTATTCACAATATTTCACTTGTGTTGTGTCTTTTGTTTTAGCCTTAATCCAATGTGATAACTGATAAGCCATCAGGTACTGTTGAGATAACAAATTGAGAACAAATCTCACATTTGGATGATTTGGAACCATACAAATTAAATATGCAAAATGTCAAGTGCATCTTGAAACGTGTAGATGGATCAAGTGATGACATAGAATTGAACAAAGTCCATCAAAAAGTTATTCTCGGACGGGGACCTTTGACTCAAATAAATGACAAACGGTGCTCTAGATCTCAAGGTAGGCATATATAATGTAGGTATTTCATGTCGAAATTGGTATTTTTTTTTTTTCTTTTTGGGAGAATAATCAGTATACATTAATTTCAGGTTTTGGTTATACACAGAAGGCCAAGCCATGCTTTAAAAAAAAAGTCTAAATTTTTCTTTCTATATTTTAAGCCTAGCCCTGTGCATAATAACTACCTACCACCTCTGGTCCACAGGTCCACTAAAGCCCTTAAAAAAAAAAAAAAAAAAAAAAAAAAAAAAAAAACAATACAATCTAATCTCTCATCCCTAACATGGTAGGTGGCTACCTTTTTCTTATTTTCAGTCATCATTGAAATCAATACCCTCACGCATTGCGTAAAACTCAAACAGCTTGGCAGCAATCACTCGGGTCTCAATGGCAAAGCTTTGGTTATGAACGAGGAGAAACTGTTGGAACATCATGATATTGTTGAAGTGCTGCACAATACATACAAATATAAAGTTGAGCTTGAAGGGCTAAGTAGTACAAGTAATCAGTTGTATGGATCACAAGAAGACCATGAAGGTAGGTATCAAACATTTTGAAACCTTAGTGTGGGTAATCCAAT
>NW_007395062.1:0-1021 GCF_000475195.1 Diaphorina citri | reverse complement strand
AAAGAGAGAAATATCTCCGCAGAAGTTAGGCTTAGCTTAGGAGATTTTTATTGTATAAATCTATTATGAAAAAATATACAAGAACATTCAATTCAAAAAATTCAATTCAAGTGTCTTCCTTTGGGCTCTCTTGAATAAACCCTTTCAATTATACGTCTTTTCAGCCCCCTGTCCGAGGTTCTAGAGAACGAAGGTATAGTGGAAGAGGATGACATTATGCATGAGGGATGTCAACTGAGACGAAACACAGCGGTAGGAACCGTGACTGGATTAGAAGTGTTCCTTAGGGAGTACAACTCGCGAGAGACAGAGGGAATAGAACAGCGAGATCTGAATGGAGCCAAGGTAAGTGAGTACATCTCGCGAGAAACAGAGGGAATAGAACAGCGAGATCTGAATGGAGCCAAGGTAAGTGAGTACAACTCGCGAGAAACCGAGGGAATAGAACAGCGAGATCTGAATGGAGCCAAGGTAAGTGAGTACAACTCGCGAGAGACAGAGGGAATTGAACAGCGAGATCTGAATGGAGCCAAGGTAAGTGAGTACAACTCGCGAGAGACAGAGGGAATTGAACAGCGAGATCTGAATGGAGCCAAGGTAAGTGAGTACAACTCGCGAGAAACCGAGGGAATTGAACAGCGAGATCTGAATGGAGCCAAGGTAAGTGAG
The DNA here is from genome assembly GCF_000475195.1 of Diaphorina citri. Lineage (NCBI taxonomy): Eukaryota > Metazoa > Arthropoda > Insecta > Hemiptera > Psyllidae > Diaphorina > Diaphorina citri. The sequence goes on along the minus strand of NW_007395062.1, from coordinate 352 downwards.
TACAACTCGCGAGAGACAGAGGGAATTGAACAGCGAGATCTGAATGGAGCCAAGGTAAGTGAGTACAACTCGCGAGAAACCGAGGGAATTGAACAGCGAGCTCTGAATGGAGCCAAGGTAAGTGAGTACAACTCGCGAGAGAAACAATTTATTAATAACGAATGGAATGAAATGTGATTTTGGTATCTCCACCAGTTTGTTTCTAACGACATACTATTCATTAGGAACAAGGATACTGTTGGGGCATTTTATCAAAGGTTAACAAAATAATATTCTATCGTGAACAATCTTTTTTTTTTTTTTAATTTAAAAGATGAGTGTTTCACCGCCGTTTTTATTTCGTAGCAATGAA
>NW_007395061.1:0-1021 GCF_000475195.1 Diaphorina citri | reverse complement strand
TGTGTTTGTTGTCAATTTTCGCAGGAGTTTAGGATAATTTTAGCAAGAAGCTATGTGCTGACCCCCAACTATGCTTATATCCTGTGATAGGTATATTTTTTACGTAACATTCTAGAAATAGTCCTAATATCCTTGACTATGGAATTTGATTTTAATCTCTTTCCTAAATTTGGTCTCCTGTGGCCAATGGGTTGCTATCAATTTGAACTGTCTGCCTATATTTTCATGATTCAGTTTAGAATTTGTTTATGCTAATCTTGTTAACCCAGTGTGATACCAGTTTAACCACTAGGTGGTATTGATCTTTGTTTATTTTATAGCCCTAGAAACTAAAATCCTAGATGTTCTTTTGTTTTCGCGCTGTCCACATGAAGTGTATCTTTTCGAGAAGTGTTATTGCAGATTTATACCTATGTTTCCTAGAAGTTGTGAAAGTATAGGTATGTATTTGTTGTTTTGAATCCGGTTCAAGATCTAAAATTCTAAACATTCTGCTCGAAAAGTTCCCATTTTAATCCGGGTTAACCCAAGGGTAGGTAAAGTTAGATATTGTTTTGATCTCATTAAATATGCTAATGCTTTTGTCTATGAGTGTTCACAATTTATTTTTCAGTTCCATTAACTAGATTCATTTCATGTATTCAATATTTACTCGCGATACCATATTGGTAATGGTTTTTATTGGTCAGCCTACTTTAAATTGATATTTAAACAGATAAAAACCAATAGTTAATATCAAAAGTGTAGGTTGCTTTTGTTTTATATGGGTAGGTTAATCGAACCCGGTAATGATTTTGCATAATTATTTAATAGATTTCGTACGGGGAAGTAAAAGTTTAAAAGTTACATATTTAAAAAGTTTAATGGTCTCTTTTAAATTCAAATTGTGACCATTGAAAACATCATCAAATTTGTTCATAAAGTCAAAGAAAAACCAATCATCCTGATAGTGTAGTAGTCTAGTAGTGTAAGTAAGTTGGGTATTATCTCGGTTTTACAAACAAAATCTGAAATATTGGAT
>NW_007395060.1:0-1021 GCF_000475195.1 Diaphorina citri | reverse complement strand
TACAATGAATTTGCACCGCCAGGGGCGGACTTGGAATCACCGAAAGGCGTCAATAAATTTGCAATTTGAGTTTCATTTGTGACAAAAGACTTCTTTTGTACCAAATACATAAGACCTTGTTTAGACTGCGGGAGTAAAGGGCCTTTTCAGATTCAGAGCTTTCAGTCTCATTCTGTCATTATAAACAGGGTATATTCTATTCTATTCTTTCTCATTTGGAGGGTTTTTGCAAAAAAAATTAGCCTCCCGTTGATTCAAGTCTTTATTGTTGTTTGACGAAAACTCGTTTCTGCACATGCACAAAAACGAGTTTTCGTCAAATGACGTTAAAGAATATTAAAAAGTTAGAACTTTTAAGGGTATACACAACACTTGGTAAAACAAATTAAAATCAATAGGTGTCAACAAATTAAAATCAATAGGTATCAAACAAATTAAAATCAATATACCACTGAAGATGCCGTAACTGGCGAAACCCGGTATGGTAGCGAATAAAATAATATTGTAAAACAAAAAAAGCGATCTGTTTTTCGTTTCACCTATTGACGTTAAAGAGTTTAGTGAACGGGACGCTACTTTTGGATGCAAAAGCTCTCTTTTGTCCGGAAAGGAAAATACAGCTTTAGTAAGTAGGTAACATCATAGGATGTAAAGGGACTTTTCAGAGCTTTCAGTCTCATTCTGTCATTATAAACAGGGTATATTCTATTCTATTCTTTCTTATTTGGAGGGTTTTCGCAACCAAAATTAGCCTGCCGTTGATTCAACTCTTTATTGTTGTTTGAAGAAAACTCGTTTCTGCACATGCACAAAAACGATTTTTCGTCAAATGACGTTGAAGAGTTTAGTTAACGGGACGCTACTTTTGGATGCAAAAGCTCTCTTTTATCCGGAAAGGAAAATACAGCTTTAGTAAGTAAGTAGGTAACATCATAGGATTCTGCTATAAGGAAGAGGGGGAAAAATCCACTATTGGAACGTTCTATTGTAGAGCTGGTTAGTGTAGACTGTAAACGTTAAA
>NW_007395059.1:0-1021 GCF_000475195.1 Diaphorina citri | reverse complement strand
TTAACAGGGTAAACAACTACAATATATGCTGGTAGTGGAAAAAATACATCTTTAACGTAATATGTTTCTATTTCCGGCGGAAAAAAAATCCACTTCTCTCCTTCCCTTCTTTATCAGTTCTTCCTCCTCGTTTCTTTTATCACTCCTTCCTGTTCTCTCTCTACCTTGACGTATTTATCAATATTTACCTTCTCGTTCTTTCTCTTTGTCCTCCTCTTTTCTTTTTTCGAATGTTGCACGAGCATGTAGTTAAATGATTTTATTTTCAAATTTCCTCTTTCCATGTTGGCATTTTTTTCCCTTTTTTCTTCATCTTGTTCTTCTTCGTCTTCTTCTTCATCTTGTTCTTGTTCATTTTTTTATCCTTCTTCTACTACTCCTTTTTCCTTGTATCTTTATTTTGTTTGGGTTTGCTTCTTCTATTATCTCTTTTTCGCTTCCTTCTTCTTAATCTTCTTTTCCCAGTTTCCTTTCCTTCTTTGTTTTCATCTTCTTCTTTTCTTTCTTACTCCTTATTCTTTTTCATCATACGTAGGTACAAGTTTTTTTTTCCTCCTCTGTTATCTCTCCAGTTTTTTCTTTCATTTTTGTGTACCTTTCACATTTCCTTTCTCCTTTTGTTTCATATTTTCATCTTGAAGTTATGTGTGTGTATTCTGTGATATTGTGATGTGTATTTTATATTTGATGTGTATTGTGTGTCACTACCTTGTCATCTTCTTTCACATCACCGCTCTTTTTGCTATCAAATGTGATGAGCATTTTTTTCCCTTCTTTTTGTATGCTTGTTTTTCCCTTTTATTTCTACTATCTCCTACGTATTCAACGATTCTCCTACTGTCCTATCTATTCAAAACTATCTACTCCTACTATCCTATTTTCTACTATCTCCTACTGTCCAGTCCTATCCATTACCACACCGCCATGTCTACACTGTAAATAGTTCGAGTCCCTTGTTTTTCTGAAATTTGGTTCCTCACTTTCCAATCTTGGTAGCAAAGTTCCAATCTTGGTCGACCTT
>NW_007395058.1:0-1021 GCF_000475195.1 Diaphorina citri | reverse complement strand
AATGAAGAAGAGATGAGGGAGATTTTAATGGATGTGAAAGAAATTAAGTGGGAGAGAATGAAGAGGTAAGTAATAAGAGGGGAGTGATGAGAAGAAGAAAGAGGAAGAGGAAAAATATGAAAAAGATGTGAAAGAAATTAAGCGGGAGAGAATGAAGAGGTAAGTAATAAGAGGGGGGGTGATGAGAAGAAGAAAGAGGAGGAGGAAAAAATATGAAAAAGTGGAGGAGGACAAGGAAGGAGTGGATGAGAATGAAGAAAAAGAAGAAGAATAAAAAGAGGAAGAGGAGGACAAGAAAGAAGAGGAAGATGAAGAGAGGACAATGAAGAAAGTGAAAGAAATTAAGTGGGAGAGAATGAAGAGGTAAGTAATAAGAAGAAGAAAGAGGAGGAGGAAAAATATGAAAAAGTGGAGGAGGACAAGGAAGGAGTGGATGCGAATGAAGAAAAAGAAGAAGAAGAAAAAGAGGAGCAGGACAAGAAAGAAGAGGAAGATGAAGAGAGGACAATGAAGAAAAGGAGGAGGAGGAGGAAGTGGAGGAGAAGAAGGAAGAGACAGTTTAATCATCTTCACATTGAAACGTTTTAATTTGGGCCTGCGCAATGATGGATAGGATAGAAGGAGGGTTGAAAGCAATAAGAGAGTCATGAGAATGATAATGTGTTATTGCTTTTGCATCAAAGTAATTATGGGGATCTACCTACCTATTTGCATACAAAGTACCTCTATAATTATCAGATTTTTCAGCGGAAGTCCCATAACCTGTAGGTGAATTTCATCTGAATGAGCGTTTTGAAGCAAAGAAATAAAATTGAGTAGAGATTTTTTCAATGTCACAAGGAAACTATTATTTTGTTATGGATGGTCATCTACATTGTACATGGTGTCTTATGACTTTTAAATTTTCAAAGATTTTGCTCTAGATTTTTTGATGTGATTATACTTTTGATTATGTTGAGCTTGAATATTAGTTCAAAATAATGGTACCTATAGGCAAACATGTTCTTAATACAATTAAAAT
>NW_007395057.1:0-1021 GCF_000475195.1 Diaphorina citri | reverse complement strand
TACCAGAGAGGGAGAGAGAGAGGGAGAGAGAGAAAGGCAGAGAGAGAGAGGGAGAGAGAGAGAGAAAGGCAGAGAGAAAGAGGGAGAGAGAGAGTATAATTCGATCGTATTGTATATTGTATATGATAAGTAGGGTTAGGATTTTAATCATAAAAAAATGAAACAATATATCTTCCACACAGACACACAGGTACCTACACCTACACAGTAAGTAGGTAGGTACAGGGCCGTATTTATGTGGGGGCGGGATATCCGCTCCCCCCCCCACCTAGAGTTTCAAAATTCTCCCCTGTATCTGTTAGGCCAGACTCCGAAAATTTTGAATTCAGGATTTTGTAGTCTGGGGGGGAGGGGCAAGAACAGTGGTTTTTAAAGGGGGGAAGGGGGGAATTTATGCTCCAAATTAAAAATACCTACTTATGCACAAACTTATTATTGCCCTAAATACGGCCCTGATAAGTACCCACATAGGTAGGTAGTAAAAAAGTTTACCATATTATTGCATGAGTATGTACCTACTCGTGGGTATAATGTATGATATTTGTACATTATTTATTTCAGAAAGACATAGGTACATACCTACATGGGAGGAAAGAGAGAGAGAGAAAAAAATGGGAGAGGGACAGAAAAAGCGGAGAAGAAAATATTGGAGAAAGAGAAAAAGAGGAGAAAGAGAGAGAGGGGGAAGAAAAAAAGAATAGAGAGGGAGAGAAAATAGGGGAGAAAAAGAGAAGAGGGGGAGAGACAGAAGCTACAAATAATGCAATGTCTGTTAGAATCGTAAAAAGTCTTACAAGTTACAATAATTCAATATTACAATATTTCCCCTTCTCCCCCACCTCTCTCCTCACCAACCTTCCCTCCCCCATCTCCCAAACAATATTACCTTCCCCTTCCCAGCATACACACTTAATATTATTATTCTTCCTGTCTTCCTCTATCCTAGGCACTTCTTGATAAAAAAAGGGTCCCGCATTTTTTGTTTGTTTTTTATTTTGTTTTTTTTTTTTTTGTTTCTTTT
>NW_007395056.1:7863-10972 GCF_000475195.1 Diaphorina citri | reverse complement strand
TTTTTCGGAGTTTTGACTTCAGATTTGGATTTTTCACAACTTTTTACGTAGGAATCGACCTTTTATTCATAATTTTTAACCAACTGCAACTGCTCCATTGTGGTCTTCACCATAAAGATTGCAAAATATTCTAAACATAATCATTAATGTCCACGCTTTCTAACAACCTACTAATGCTTTCTCCCCCTAACCCTCCCCTCTCACAGTACCGACATAGACTTGGGTGATAATAGCTCTGATAATGAAGAGGAATATCATGTGTCAGCCCAAAGCAATCACGAAAAACGCCGACCCGGTCTGTACACGGTTTTTAGTGTACTTGTGACTGTTTTTAGTGTACTTGTGACGGGACTCTAGGGTTTAATACTTGGGACTGAAATGTCGGGACAACTTTTTCCAAGCGGACAGTCTAAATAAAGCCCTACTTATACTTATTACTTCCTCACTCGTAGGTTCGATGCGGAGTATCAAATGCTGCAGGATGAACTCAGACAGGAACGAAATCAGAAGGAGAAAGCATTGAGAGATAAGGAGCTCGCCCTGGGAGACAAATACACCATGGAACAAAATTTAAGTGTAAGTGAACTTTTTCTAGCTTGGAGCGAGGTTCAAATGTAAAGTGCAAGTGAATTTCTAGCTTGAAACAAGATTTAAGGTCAAGTGAATTTCATCGAACAAACTTTGGGCGTGCCAGCCTAGTTAGCTTAGTTGGTAGTGCGTCTGCCTTGTAAGCGCTAGGCCGCGGGTTCGATTCCCGCCCGGGGCGGATTTTATCCTGATGGGATAATGTTCGTTCTCGGAACGGCTGGCTTTCTCCTATCCTGTCTTCCTTCTCTCCTCGATTTCGGGACGATAAGACCATAGCAGTTAAAGTTCCCTCTGTCAAACCTCTTAAAAAAAAAAAAAAAAAAAAAAAAAAAAAAAAAAAAAAAAAAAAACAAAAAAACGACTACCCTGATAGCAGACCGCCTTTCGCGCTCGATCACCTGCGTGCGTGGGGTACAGAAGGATCTAAGGTCGCTCAGCACGAGGTTGCAGTACAGCAGAGGGGCCTCATCAACACGGCGAAAAACGCAAAAAAAAAAAAAAAAAAAGGGCGTAAGTTCTGCTGAACTTCGCGGACTTTTTATCGTGGGTCTAAGCTTCGGGAGTGTTGTAGAAATAGGATGTGGAGAGAATAAGCCGGGTAGACTTTAAAAAAACCAACGCGCTTTTGTGTCTTTGCCTGTTTGTTTTGATTTTGTTTTCAGCAAAAAGGCTAGAGATAGATAAAGACATTTGGTACGATGAGGGTGGTATTATAAGGGTTCTGTAATGGTATGGTCGGGGCACCAATCGGGCTGGAGCCGTCCCCTTTGGCCCTGAAAAAGGTCAGATAGGTCGGGTCCGTGAGGACTTGTTTCATGTCGCGGAAGCGTAAATTCGAAGCTAGATCGTAAGGGGCTGTGTATGATAGCCGCCAGAGCTCGTAGGGCGGGATAAGGGGCGAGTATACAGGGCAATAGTCGGTCCCTCTCTCTTCGTGTGGGTGGCGTCTAACTGATGGAGGAGGGGTAAGCGGTGGGTTCAAACTTTTCAAGCACACCTAGTGGCTTGTGAGCTCACATGGAGAAACAAAAAACGAGTGGGGGCTGTGAGCCGCGCTGAGGATGGTACGTGGCTCGATGATGGCCGAAATTGAAAGAGAGTACGCCCTTGGGGAGTCCCGAAGGTCAAAGAGCAAAAGCGAGCGATTAAGGAACGCTACTCGAAAGGAGTGAACGAGCGTTAAGTAAAGGTGGAAATCGAACCGAACCGATCCGTAAACGTGAGGACCTTGTCTCCTGAAGCAGGTCGAATGACCAGTAAAATAAAGAAAAGTAAAAAAAGAGGTCGAATAGCCGTCCTGGAAGAGTCGGTGTCAACGGCGAACGAGGAAGATGGGTGTAGAAGGGAGGGGGAGGAGGGGAAGAGAGCTCTTCCCTCCAACGTGAACCTTTTATAAGGTTCTTTTCCAGCTCGAAGGAGGCAGTTTTCCAAGCGCTTTTTAGTTATACTGCGCGCGGGGCGGGGGAGTTTTGAGGCTGTTCTCGATTGAAATTTTCGCAGCTTGTAAGTTAAAAGATAAAGCAAGGTTTACATTAAGCATATTCAAGTTCTCGAAACACCTGCAAAGGTCATAAAGATGACCGCAAGTGATAGAACAACTCGAGACATTATAAGAACGAAAACGCGTGACAGTATATATAATAAGAATAAATAATCAAAGCATATCAATAAACAAAAGAAAAAAAAAAAAAAGAAGCACGAAAAGAGTAATCACGTCACTAATACTGCAGTAGTGGATGCCTTCACAGACATACGCACTAGCAAGTTTCAAGTAGCTAAAAAATCACTGAAACTTTGTAGACGGGTTCATTCCGCTTGATTCAGATAGAGAAATCAGGAGTAGAGGTGGAACGTTAAGGGAGAGCAAGAATACCGTGAGTGAGTGAGGGGATACAATGCGCAGGCCCGGCTTAGTCGATTTTGAACGCAATGTCGAATATGCTTAGATGAAATGCCTATATTCATAGAGGAGCGCCGCCTTAGCTTGGGCGAGGGGACTGAATGGACAGTCGATCGAGTAGGTCGAAGACAGGAGCGACAGTGCGCTCGAACCCGAGGTCCCGTTACAAGAAGAAGAAGTCTAACCGGTGAAGAAGAAGCCGCAATGGCCTCCTTACACTGAGAGATCAAAGAAGCGCCGATGCTGAGCCTGTCGAAGACCAGAAACTCAAGGTGTCGAGGTGAAATACTGATACACCTTTAGCCTTTTCCTCTTCTCTCAACTACTCTTAATAAGACAGAGACTTCTTCTCCCTTCTCTAGTATATCAAATGACATAACAAACGTGTTTCGAATCATATCATGGATGGACTCTGGTTACACTAAAAAGTTAAAGAAAATCAGAATTCTAAGGTAAACAATGAATGAATGTAAAATTTGCTACGAGTAAAGCTAGTTGTCTAGTAGAAGTCCATAAAATAAAGGGCACAAATTCACAGTTTACAATAGCTATAAGCACAAAAAAGCGACCACAAAACACTTTATAACTGTAATACTGTATCTTTAATTTAGTGTGGGTTTC
>NW_007395056.1:0-1632 GCF_000475195.1 Diaphorina citri | reverse complement strand
CTCAATAAAAGTAGCCACTCAATTGTCTTCACGAGGCCAAGTGCACCCTGAACGCCAAGCACAGAGCCGAAAAAAAACTGCGGCCCCGCCGGGAATCGAACCCGGGCCTCCTACGTGCAAGCCTAGTGTGATACCCACTCGGCCACGGAGGTTGCTCCATTATATTTAACTCCAATTTTCATTTCAGAGTACAATGTCGGAATGGAGGCTCGTGTTTTGGCTCACGTTCATAATTCTGGCGGTCACCAATCTATTCTATCTCGTGTTCGGCTCGGCCGAAATACAACCCTGGAACGACCCCAACCCTGTAGTACAAAAGCCGCCCCCCCGAAGTGAAATAGAAATCGGCCCAGAACCCGAATAGAGTGCCCCAAAACCCGAATAGAGTGCCCCAGAACCCAAATAGGGGGATGCTTGTAGATTGAGTACGAATAGACTATCTTTGGACAAGCAACCACACTAGTAGATCATTGATGGCCGAGGCCACAAGTGAGCGTATTTGGATTAACTTCGGATCAAGCAATCTGATTGGGGTTGATTTCAAAAAATTCCGCCCGGGGCGGATTTTATCCTGATGGGATAATGTTCGTTCTCGGAACGGCTGGGTTTCTCCTATCCTGTCTTCCTTCTCTCTTCGATTTCGGGACGATAAGACCATTGCAGTTACAGTTCCCTCTGTCAAACCTCTTGAAAAAAAAACTTTGGGTGTGATTTAATTTCTATGTCATAATGTCAATATTTCACAAAACACCAGCGAAAAAACACGAATATCGATAACATTTGACACTTAAACACGGGAAATAAAATACCTGAAGATGATCTGTTGATCGAAATGAGCATCGTTTAAAATGTAAGTAAGTAACAAATGGAATCTTAAGACTAAAAGAAATTGAAAAATCACATTGGTCTCAGGTAGGTACTATACTAAGCTTTGTGCAAACAATACAGTAAACTATATGATCTCTTCCCTCTTCTTCAGAGACAGAATAATTCTCATCAACTTCTTCTCCTTCCGATTTTCCACAGAGTCTAAAGTTGGAGCTGGAACTCAAAGACCAGAAGCTGTCCAGTCTAGCGCAAGAACTAGAAGAGCTCACATTCTCCGGCAACACGGAAGAAGAAGTGGCTAATCTGAAGAAGAAGAAACATGCCTTGGAAGCCAAGCTTAGTGACCAGGAGGAAGAACTGGATGAGTTAGCTGGACAGGTAAGTCAGGGAGCGGGGTTCGATTCCCGCTCGGGGCGAAACTTTATCCTAAACACATAGCTGTGAGAGAGAGAGAGAGAGAGAGAGAGAGAGAGAGAGAGCAAGAGCAAGAGAGCGAAAAAGAGAGATAGAGCGAGAGAGAGAAATGGCTAATCTGAAGAAGAAAAAACATGCCCTGGAAGCCAAGCTTAGTGACCAGGAGGAAGAACTGGATGAGCTAGCTGGACAGGTAAGTCAGAGATTCGTATAAGCTTAACGCAAGTTTTAGGGCTGTTTCCCCACCCGGAGCGAATAGAGTGAGTGATAAGAACGAGAGGGAAATTGAAGGTGGAGATGAGGGATAAAGAGAATAGATTAGTTGCGCTTACTTGGGTGATGTTTCAAAGTCATAGAGCAGGAAAAATGAGGACCAGCGGAATTTTTCTT
>NW_007395055.1:0-1021 GCF_000475195.1 Diaphorina citri | reverse complement strand
CTGATGTGTTGTTGTTTTTGTAGAGTTCTGCGTAGGTCGCAATGAAATGTTTCTGGGAAACATGGTTGTCGGTTTACCAAATCGCTTAAATTTGGCAATTTCATGTTCTCGGTCGTGTAGGTACATTAAATTGTACACTAACGGATAATTTGGTTCAATTCGGGATTTCGAAAGAATTTTTATACAAGTAAGAAGTAAGATGCCTTACGATTATACAATAAAAATTTAATTTACTTGCCTATATGCATATTTAATTAATACTCCAGACAACGCCATGCAGACACCTACTACCAAGTAGTCTCTTAATAGGTTGAGTGAGTACCTCAAATCCTAAGCAATTAATTTTTGTTCTGGTTCCACGTATTATTCGCATGTGTACGCATAGGTTATTGAGTTTGATTGTTTTAGAATTGGTAATTTGTTACCAAACCGATCCAAATATTGGTACCAAGTACTTGATAATGGGTTCATGTCTGGTGAATTATTCAATAATATTGATGTTTGTTTATACTTGATGTTCTTGTAAGTTGATTAAATATAGATTTGCGATGAAGCAACAGTAAATCCAGTCAACAACAGTAGAATTGGCCCACAAGATGATTTGATGCAGTTATTGAAGGATCTAACTTAGAGTTTTATCATGCAAATTAAAAATGCATTATAGTTCCATAACGGGTTCATGTCTGGTGAATTATTCAAGAATATTGATGTTTGGTACTTGATGGTCTTGTAAGTGGATTAAATGTAGATTTGCGATGAAGCAACAGTAAATCCAGTCAACAACAATAGAATTGGCCCACAAGATGATTTGATGCAGATGTAACATAGAGCTTTATCATAATTAAAAATGCATTATAGTTCCGACAGTCATAAAAGAGTTGCCATTGGAGGCTATTCCAGAAATTTTGTAATTTTCTAGTTTCTACTATACTAAATTAAATCGCAATTGTCCAGCTTAATAGGCCTGTTTTCTTGGGAATTATAGCAGAATATGACTACCTATCTATGGAAGAATTCCCAA
>NW_007395054.1:0-1021 GCF_000475195.1 Diaphorina citri | reverse complement strand
TTGAGACTATGTCTTTATTTCTATTAAAAACCTGTTTTTTTTGTGCTTTTATTACAACTACGCTATTTTCTACCTACTTTATTTTCAACCTCTTTATAAAGAGAGGGTGTCTCATCTTTACCGTCTAAATTGTACTCCCTTCCTTTCTCTCTACGTTCTGGTCCTTTAACCCTCCTCCCTCTCCCCCTCTTTCTTCTTTCATCCATCCTAAATTTCCTCTGTGTTCCGAACAGGAAATGAGTTTTTTTTCAACCCAGGTAGAATGAGAACAGAAAGGCAGATAAAGTAGAGAGGAAGAGGAGAAGAAGAAGGAGGAGAAGGAGAAGAAGAAGAAAGAGAAGGAGAAGAAGAGAAAGAAGGAGGAGGAGAAGGAGGAGAAAAAGAAAGAGCAGAAGAAGGAGGAGGAGAAGGAGGAGAAGAAGAAGGAGGAGAAGAAGAAGAAGCAGAAGAAGGAGGAGGAGAAGAAGGAGCAGAAGAAGGAGGAGGAGAAGAAAAAGAAAGAGAAGGAGGAGAATGAAAAGAAGAAAGAAGGAGGAGAAGAAGAAGGAGGAGGAGGAGAAGAAGAGGAGGAGAAAAAGAAGAAGGAGGAGGAGCAGAAGAAGATGGAGGAGAAGAAGAAAGAGAAGAAGAAGAAGCAGAAGGAGGAGGAGAAGAAGAAGAAGAGAGAGAGTTTTTTTGAGACCTAGTTAGAATAAAGAGAAGGGAGACTTCAAAAGATGGGAAAAAAGAGGGAGAGAATTTAAAATGAAAGGGAGGAAGAAGGGGAAAAAAATAGAATAGAAGGGAAAAGATGATTCTCCTCTCATTAAAGTGATGCCTACCTTCCCACTTTTATTTTCACTTTCCATATTTTTTACCTTTTTTTAGGGGAATTCACTTGTTCTTCGGTCTTTAATATTTTTTCTCTCTCGGTTGACATAGGGTGTGTGATAAATAAAATTAGTCTGAAAATAATTCTTCCAGCGAACGGCGACAGCACGTTGAACATGTAAATCAGTTTTTAATCAATCATCAAAGTCAG
>NW_007395053.1:0-1021 GCF_000475195.1 Diaphorina citri | reverse complement strand
AGCTTACTTTTTTGACCTCGTATCTTTTAGGTAGGTACCTAGTTCATTTTATCACTAACAGTGTGAGCTTCATACTTTCCTCTGGGTCCAATAGTCCTACATACTGGACTCAGCACACATGAATTCCGTTAGAAAAGTCCCCCATCTTAATGTAATATATACCTTCCTCTGGGTAGAGAAAATGACCCTTCGTACTGCCAACTACGTAGCCTCGGAGCAGAGCCCGATCTCTCCCGACACTTTCGCTGCCATCGCCTCGTGGGAACTTTACGCCCGGAAGTTGACCAGTCCTCTCTTCATCAATCCGATCATAGCCGGCTTCTATCCGGATTCCGGCGAGGTTTTCCTGTCCACTTTGGACATGGCCGGATGTGAAACCCGCAAGACGGACTTCGTGGCTGGAGGCTCGGCCCAGAATATGATCATGGGGATCGGAGAGTCCTTCTGGCAACCGGGACTCTCGCCGGAGCAACTATTTGAGGTAATGACCCACATAGAAACCTTAGTGGTGTGGTTGTTAGCGCGGTGGACTTTGCATCTGGAGGTTGGTGGTTTGAGTCCAAGTCACGTCATAAAATTTAGCGTAGTGTGTTGAGCGGAGAACGATATTTGTGACAAGCATGTATGCTTAGCACAATTCCAATTCCTTTTCTTCTTTCTATATTCCTTCCTTAAAATTCTTATCAACCCATATGACCAAATAAGACGGAACTTGACCTGCCTCACTGTCGAGCTTAGCTTTATGGACGGTGTTATGGCGATAGAATAAAATTTGAGTTTCTACTTTACAATTCTATTCCAAATCTCCCACTCGTAGATTGAGTTATGATAGCACCCAATTAAAATCTACCAATAGTGTTCGAATAAATAAGTAATCATAGAGGAGTGGACATCTGGACATAATAATCTTAACCAAAAATGATAATTTGACAAAAATTCGCAATTATGTAATTGATTATTAGTGACAAACGGAGAAATCCTTGAAGTAGGTAAAGCTGTAGAATAACTGCTAGCGAAGATA
>NW_007395052.1:0-1021 GCF_000475195.1 Diaphorina citri | reverse complement strand
AGTTGCGCGTTACGTTTGAATTCAAAATGAAACACCATTTCAGTATTCTTATCATCCTGAAAGCGAAGGGAGAAGGAATACAGGATATGAGAACGCCAGCCTTTCCGAGAACGAACCTCATCTGTTTAGGATAAAATCCGTGCCGAGCAGGAATCGAACCCGCGACCTAGCTCTTACAAGGCAGACACGCTACCATCCAAATTAAACAAATTAGGCTTAATTTGAGATTTGTTTTCCAATACATCAGCCTCTCAGATAAATCTGTTGTCATAGTTGAACATGAAGTAATTAAACGCTTTGCTGCAGTGGTGACCCAAATCCCATAGAATTATATCGCGCTCTAAACAACTATAATATAAAGGTGTACATAGGAATGTAGGTAGATAACTATTGGTTGATATTAGATTAGATCTCAATTTAGATTATTAATTTGTTTTACAATCGCTGGAAACAATGTTGAGTCACCTTTTGTTTGTCGTTCTTGATCTCTGCCTCGTTTCCTGTTTACTCTGATTACAGTCATTAGGCTGTGGGTTTTTACGACTTTTAAGCCGGTGTATTGGTATTTACTGGTCTGTGTCAAAGGGCCATAAAAAAATTGTAATAAAAATATGCGAAAATTGTAGGTACGTCTTAACGATTAAAGAAATACAAGCCAGCCTAGATAGCTTAGGCGGTAGCGCGTCTGTCTTGCAAGCGCTAGTTCGTGGGTTCGATTTAGATAAGGTTCGCTCTCCCAAGTCCTAAACAGATAATGTTCGTTCTCGGAATTGCTCGCTTTCTCCAATATTATCCCCCCTCTTCGATTTTTTCGTCACAATAAGATCTCCGTTAAAAAAAAGCAAAAAAACCGCTCACTTCGTGGTGTGGAAAATGCACACTGTAAATAGCTCAGTCCGCGGACTGGATTTATGAAAAAGCTCAATCAAACCAAAATCAAATCAAATCATGAATCTTTGTGGTAAAGCAGAGAGCTTTCTCACAACTTTGTGGGTATCACAGTATTACAAGTCTTTCATTT
>NW_007395051.1:0-1021 GCF_000475195.1 Diaphorina citri | reverse complement strand
TATAATAACAATAATAAAAATAATAAAAATAATAATAATAAAATCGTGACTCACAGTAAAATATCGGATCCTTCTCCAGATCCTCATAGAGTTTGGATAGGAAATTGTCGAGCAAATCATTTTTCTCATCCGGTAGTGTAAGCTGTTTAAATTCATCCGTGAATTGTACTACCGAGCTCTCTCGGTTCTCGAGAAATAATCGTACACAGATCGACACGAGGAACTTGTAGCCTACATCCTTATCACATTTCACTCGCTCGCTCAGTCTGAAATTAAAAAAAAAAAAAAAAAAATCAAATTAAATACCGTTTTGTTTGTGTTATTATATCACAACTTTGATGCTCACTGCAGCATTGTAGGATTTTCCAAGTATGTAAGGTATAGTAAGTACCTATGTATCTTAATAATCTCAGCACCCAATGTTTACCTACCATGCTGGCACCGGTCGCTATGCGCATTTATATTACATAGCTATTAGGTACTCATTTTCCTCACGAGGCTTGGTTGGCCCTGCAACAGGCAGTCGCGGAATCAATCATTTGCATGATACAAATTTCTTGACCCCGCCGGTAATCGAACCCGGGTCTCCTAGGTGCAAGGCGAGCGCAGTGACCACTACGCCATGGGAGCTGATTCTTTATCTTTAATATTACCATTATAATCCTTACCTTTCAATATAAGACATACTGGTCAGGAGGGCTTGTCTACATCTGATGAGATATGCAACATACGAAGCTCGATCCTTGTATTCCTCTTTCATTGAATTAAACAACTTGTGAACCCTGCAAGTAACAAGAGTTCATTAGTTTTTGAATCGAACCTGGGACTTTCTGTATGGCAAACGCGTTAATAGGCCGATTACCGACAAAAGAATAAAACCCATCGCCTAGATGGAAAGTATTGTGTACTATGGACGGGCATGCTACGATACAGGCCTCATGAGTAGGCTTGCCAAACGTCCCGCATTGGCCGGGACAGTCCCGAATTTCAGGGGGTGTCCCGGCGTCCCGTTCAGTTTTTC
>NW_007395050.1:0-1021 GCF_000475195.1 Diaphorina citri | reverse complement strand
AAAGAAAACTAAAGCAAAGTTTGATTTAGGGTGTGGTTAGTGCCTCCGGCATTTTCTGTTGCACGTACTTCCTGGCAACTGAAACTCCATCCCAATTCTTGCCTAAAATAATATTTTTTCGGTACCTACCTACTCTTAGAAATGCTCTTTTGCACTGAATATACTAATTTAGAAATTAAATTCTAGATATATTACAGGGGAGTGAGTTTTAGAAACAGATTTGAGAGAAGAGAAACATGAGATGGCAGTTGAGTGTTTCACTAATTCCTACTGTATAATATGCCAGATAAGTTGTTTTAGAATTTAGAAACAGTTTCTCTAGCTATCATTTCTGAGTGACACTCAATAAACAGAAGAAATATTATCCAATGTTCTGCTATGTGGGACACTTACTAACCAAGTGAAGCAACTTGAAGCGTGGCGGGTATTTAGACAGGGCATTTCCATTTCGTAAGCTACTGGCTCAAGGTACACTAAATCTCGTGAGGCTGATAGAAGAGCTAGTAAAAGTCCAGGGTAAAAAGTGAGGCATAAAATAAAAGTCCTATATGACCTTAGCAAGTAAAAGGCTTCCCTCACAAGCAAAAGAAATGATAGTTAGAAAGAGATTGTTTTTTCTAATGTCTAGAGATGTGTTCACTCTGAAGTTATAGCAACCATTGGCATATTCCTTCTCCTGTCGTATTAGTTTATCCATCACCTCTCTACTTTACTATAAAGTCTTCTCATGATTTTTAGGCTGGAAAAAATGGGGCTCAACTAAATGACAATTTTTTTCGAGATAGAGTCCTATTCCGATGTAAAAGTGCATTGGCGCACCCAAAACATCCAAAACGGTCCCTAAATCCCCTAAAATGTCGCTCAAAGGTCGCAAAAAAAACGTTGAAGCAGCCATGGTTTACGACCTCGCATGAACTAACGTCATCACGGAAAAATGGCTGCTCGCGAAAATTTTGTGCGTTTCAAAATTCGAAAATTTCAAACGAAGATTTCTCCTCTTAGGAAGCCTCAAATGAAATTT
>NW_007395049.1:0-1021 GCF_000475195.1 Diaphorina citri | reverse complement strand
AATGCAGTGAAGCAGAAGTGAGATTAGAGGAAAGAGGAGTGCAATGAGGGTAAAGAAAGGTAGGTGGCACGCCGCCAAGTCAAGACATCGTGGGATTAGCACATCCGGGATCCTCTCTGAGGTTTGGTGAGTAATTTTTACAATCTACAGAGTTATAATTATTTTTACGAGTGTCACAAACATTCTCCCCTCTTTCCTGGCAGTTGGGCGTACTTTATGAAAGCCAGAGCGGAGTTGTATGTATTTTCAAGGGGTGGGATGGAGTTTTGTTTATTTTTTGTTGAACTTGATTTATTTTGGGAGGAACGACGGGGGTGGGATGGAGTTTTGTTTATTTTTTGTTGAACTTGATTTATTTTGGGAGGAACGACGTGGCGGGGTCTTTTTTATGCCACGAAAAGGCGGGGTACAAAATTGATTTCTAATCTTTTTTGGGGTGGGATGGAGTTTTGTTTATTTTTTGTTGAACTTGATTTATTTTGGGAGTCACTATTTAGGTAACGCGTTTTATTTAGGCTCTAGAGTCTAGATTTAGAATGAACTTTTTTTTGTAAGGAGACCAATTTTTATTATGTTGAAAATTGTCGCAATCGATTTTTAAATTTTGATTCTAAAGAAAATCAACTTCCTTTCAACAATTTCAAATCCTAAACTTTTTTTTTAATATTCCTTAACTTTTATGCAACAATACAATATTCTTGAATATTTTTTCATATTCCTTAACTTTTATTTAATATTCCTTGCGATTTTTTTTATTCCTTAATGTTCTTTTATCCACCCTTCTCCTTTCTTTCTCATTATTCTGTTAAAAATTGTAAAAGAAGAAAGAAACTACATTCCAAAAATGTAGCATTCCTGGAAATATTATTTGAGCACCCTCCCTTCATTTTCACCTGCATTTAAGAATTTATGTGAAATTAATGTTTATTATTAACTTATGGTGAATTTTAATTTTATTATTTATTTAAGAAAAATGGGGAAATAAATTCCTAACCAACTTTAGATATAAGAAAGACATAGC
>NW_007395048.1:0-1021 GCF_000475195.1 Diaphorina citri | reverse complement strand
GACCAACCAGACCTGACAAGGCCCGCAGAATGGGATACAGAGCCAAGCAAGGTAAGATTAATGGATTAGGTTGTACATTACTACTTCTTTGATCCTTCCTAAGGCTTAACATCATACACAGAAAGTGTACTCTAAGGCTTAGGTGCAGGACCAAATGCAAATGCCCCAATGGGAAGAAAGACTATCATTAATTGGATTAGGTTGTACATAACTACTTCTTTGATCCTTCCTAAGGCTTAACATCATACACAGAAAGCGTACTCTAAGGCTTAGGTGCAGGGCCAAATGCAAATGCCCCAATGGGAAGAAAGACTACCATTAAGTCTCTTAACCCCAGCAGTCCAAACAAGATCTTGTGTATTTGGTGGGATATTAATTTTATTCATTCAATGGGAGAATGATTTATTTTGTAAAACATCGTAGTAGGGTTCTATTCTTCATAATTTATTGTTGCCTGTGAACTATACAAACAGTTTCTCAGATAGGCTTACCAGACGTCCGCTTTTTGGTGGACATGTCCTCCTCTTTATATGTTTGTCCTCCGTCAGCCCACCTTATGGAGAATGATTTATTTTGTAAAACATCGTAGTAGGGTTCTATTCTTCATAATTTATTGTTGCCTGTGAACTATACAAACAGTTTCTCAAATAGGCTTACCAGACGTCCGCTTTTCGGTGGACATGTCCTCCTCTTTATATGTTTGTCCTACGTCCGCCCACCTTATATACAGCAAAATGTCCACCTTTTTGAAGTTTCTGTCTCAAGAACCTAAATTACGTAATGTATTGTTTTCCGTTGAGAAGAGGACATCAGGTCTCAAATTTTTAAAAGCTTAAATGCAATTTTTGTAAAATTCAGTCTACATTCAATAGGTTATATAAATGGGTGGTAAGTATGTAGGTAGGTACACTGTACATAGATTAAAAAATAATCACGTTACTTATTATACTGGTGGTTTTTGTGTTGATTATTTTCTTCGTCCTCCTTTTGGTTGAAATGTCCACTTTTTTTTTTTTTTTTA
>NW_007395047.1:0-1021 GCF_000475195.1 Diaphorina citri | reverse complement strand
CCTTATCCTGTTTCGGATAAAGTTCCTCCTCGGGCGGGATTCGAACCCTCGGGAAGGTCAAGGACAATGTCCGTAATAGTCAGTTTACGCCCACAAGTATAAAATAAATATCTGAAAAATGTTGGGTTTTCCATAAAATTTGAATACCACGAAGGTTACCTAAACATTTACATATCGACTCTATACTTAGGTTTACCCTTTCTTTCTTCTTCTTTTTCTTCTTCTTCTTCTCCTTCCCCTCTCCTTTTATTCTATACTCCTTTTACCCTTCTCTCATTTTTTACCTTTTGGAAGGGAAAAAATGAATAAAATGGAAATGGAAAGTATGAAAAACAGGCAGGTATTACCTACATACATAATCATAATTATTAGACTCTTTTTTCATGGACAAAGGTAAGTTCACATATATGTACTTATACGTAGGTACGAGCTTAGAGGTACAGGTATAGGTTAGGTGTTTCAATCAAGGCAACACTGAGGGGGGCCGAACCCTAACGGGAGAAAATTTCGACAATGCCGGGCACTGAACTAGGGGCCGTCGAGATTGATTCTCAGCATTCCTTTACGTTTCTCTTGAACATGCAAAATGACTGACGTATCTTTGTTACGTACTTTCAGAACAAAGTTATTTGCCTTTTGCCAAAATTCTTTGCACAAGGCCACAAATCGAAAATTCATTGACCGCCAAATCTTTCAGATTCAATTATTTTCCCTCTGTAATTTAAGAACAAAGGAAATTTATGTACCTAATTTAGTAGGAGAAAATCATTGCCTTTTGCCAAAATTCTTTACACAAGACCACAAATCTAAAATTCATTGACCGTCAACGCGTCAAGGCCACAAATCGAAAATTCATTGACCGCCAAATCTTTCAGATTCAATTATTTTCCCTCTGTAATTTAAGAACAAAGGAAATTTATGTAGGTACCTAATTTAGTTGGAAAAAATCATTGCCTTTTGCCAAAATTCTTTACACAAGACCACAAATCTAAAATTCATTGACCGTCAACGCGTCAACAAA
>NW_007395046.1:7598-10819 GCF_000475195.1 Diaphorina citri | reverse complement strand
GATGAAAGCAATGAGTATACATCGCGTGGTCAATTTCCCCTTTCCCTCCGCCCCTGATGTGATTCAGCTGAGAGCAGGCGAGAGGAGACTAGCCCTACTGGGAGCCTTGCAACCAGTGCTGGTCAAAACCACGGGGAAGACCAAACATATGGGTAAGAAGGAAGAAATTAAAACTCAGCTAGCCAATCTGCTTGCATTAGCTTTTAAGGCATCTGCATTGTAAAGCCCTAGGTCGCGAGTTCGATTCCCGCCCGTGAAGGGTTTTATTCCAAACAGATAAGCCTCGTTTTAAAGAAATAGCCAAGTTTGAGTGCGAACTGCATCCGCTCGTAAAATTTTTGTAGCTCAAAATACAAGCAATCACCCTAGCTAGGGCTGATTGAAAGGCCGACGAAACACACCGACCCCGTCTAAACACAGTAAAATGTAAATGCAGTTTCTTTCTGTCGTTATGTCACAACTTTGGTGCTCACTGCAGCATTGTAGGATTTTTCCCAATATCTCAATAATCCTAAAATCCAATATTTACCTACCATGCTGGCACCGGTCGCTACACGCATTTATATGTCATAGTTACTCATTTTCCTCACGAGGCTGAGTGGGCCCCGCAACAGCCAGTCACGGAATCAATTATTTGCATGATAACAAATTTCTAGCCCCGCCGGGAATCGAACCCGAGTCTCTCCCGCGTGCAAGGCGAGCGCAGTGACCACTACGCCATGGGAGCCTGACGTGGAACACGGTAAAAGCTGAGAAGCATCTATCTTCTTGTGTTCTCGTGTTTTAATAGAATAATCTACAATTTATTCGTATTTCTTTCGGTAATGAGTACTGTTCCAAGGTTGACCCCGCTAGGCGAAGCCATGTCCCTGTTTCCGCCGTGTCACCCCGGTTGTGCCTAAGATGCTCTGGTCTCTCACACCAGCATAACCTTCTTCCCCTACACCATAGCCGATTGTAGCTGCTCTGTCTGTACAGGACGTTACTATTAAGTCCGGATGAGTAATGTCACCAATATACGAACCAAGTGGGCCGCGGAGTCAAACAACTCATTGCTTCTAGGTAGGTGTACTGATGTTCCGATCCCCTCTGGTTTTCAAAAGAAAAAGTTACAGAACTACAACCTTTCAGAGGGTGATTCTCGAAGAACACCTAAAGAACCGTTTCTCCGGAAAACGCTCAGAGAACGTTCTCGGAGAGTGCTCACGAGAACATTCTCAGAGAGTTCTCGTAGGCGTTTAACATTCTTGTGTGCGTTCACCGTCGTCCCTGAGAACATACTGATCGTTGGTGTATAGTCCATGGCTTCAGAGTACATTAAGCATCGATGTGGCAGTTATCACTGCTCAGTGAAGACTATTTGTCGATGGTGTGCAATTAAATATTATGGTCCACGATTAGGTATCACGCACGAGGAGGGGTCCGAGAGCCTCTTGAAAGCGAATATTTTCAATAGATCGGGTTTTCGAATTTATTTTGGTGGTTGGTAGGTGATCTGATGGTTCTGTTGAGAGCAGTAGGAGCAGCGAGAGAAAGCCCAATGTGTCTGGTAACATGGAAGATTCTGTATCAAGCATGGGACTGCGACTGAAAAGCTGTTGTAGAAAACAAGGAAGGCTGAGGAATACAACTGGACCAATGAGCTCAATATGAACTATTCCGATCTTGGAACTGTGTGTAGATTCCTGACATGGCTCCTCCTTCAAGATACTCAGGTAAGTTTTATGAAAATCCAAGAGATTTGCCTTGCCACCCTGTACCTAATATATATAGCTCAAAATAGTATCAGTTGCGAAACTCGAGTGATGAAAGTAGAGCAGGACAGATGAGGTGACAGCGGAATCTTTCGTTCTGCACGATTCGAACCGCATCACATCGTTTTAGAAAATACCGCGTAAATCGTGAGTTTGGACGGCATCGAACCATACGTACCAGCAGTGACAAGACTTCACATCGCTACTCTCAATGCCAATTAGGAATGCCTCGCAGAGCAAAAATAATGAACTGTTTGTTGCGCATACGTTTCAGCAGTCCGGCTTCTCAGCAGATAGCGCTGTTCTCGGTTGTATGGTGGCATCAGGTAGGCACGTGCCACCTATGATGGAAGACGGAAATAAAGAAAGCCTGGGTATCCCAAGATATAAACCAGCCTATATATCCATAATCCCTGAAATGAGCTGAGCTGTGGTATCTTACATTCCTGGATCAGATTTGAGGACGTCATCTACCATGGGTGGTGTATGAGGAGATTCTTCAGACGGATGACAGAACATGAATTATCGAGAGGGTACAGTAAGTTTCGCAAGTATCAGGGTATAACGATAATCCGTTATAAGATAGAAAGTAGCCCATATTGAGACACCCAGTCATAAGATCTGAATAAAGTGATCTATGCAAGAAAAATCTATTGTCAAGATGCGAAGTAGGTATTCAGACAGTTAGATTGAAAGCGCAGATTGGTCTAAGATCGAACGTAACCTCTTTACGGATAAAGTACTTATGCGTAGGAAATCGAACAGAGTGGACAGACTTACAAACTCACAGGCGGCTTACTCTAAGAAGCTAGATTAAATGGCTCAAGGAACCGTTTTTCATTATTTCAGGCCCGTCTTCTCAGACAGATAGCGTGTATGAGTGGATCAGGTAGCACGTGCAACCTCTTGATGAAGATAGCAGAAAAGCCACTGGGTATCCCAGAAGGAACAACAGACTCTATCCATCCTGAATGGAGGATGAGAATTACCACCTGGGCAGGGAATCGAACCCGCAACCTAGCACTTACAAAGAGAGACGAGATGCAGGTAGCAACCCAAGCTAAATATGCTGGCAGGGGCTAATTTGAGTTCTTCTCTGTCTTCATTTACAGGGTTGATCACACGCTATAGGCACGGAATGAAGTATGGTGAGCATAATATATTAATAACGCTTCCGTCCCTATGTACCTTCTCACTCACCTCTGAACAGCCCAACACCCGTAGTATATACCCACCACTAATGAACACTAATGTGCCATTAAATGCTCACACAATTTGAGTGCATGAAATGTCTCTGAGTTCCATAATATTTCCTTATATTTGGTGCGCTGAACGCGTACCTGTGTTAAGACGATCTTGACCATATACTGTGTGAGGGTGAGCACAGTATAGGGGCGTGTGAAAGAGTTCGAATCTCAGTGAGATTCAACAGGTTCCATTATTACAGTAAAGGAACAGAGTGGTCTA
>NW_007395046.1:0-3654 GCF_000475195.1 Diaphorina citri | reverse complement strand
TACGTTTATTAACTAAGGCACTGACCGACAACGCCCCGGGTGAGTCGGAGCACTCCTTTTACTCATTGATACTGTATATTTACGCACATCGCTGGCCACGGTCGTACCATCCATTTATAACCTAAAATCCTAATAACTCTATAACCCTTTTTAGGATGTTACGACGTCACTCGTGGTTTCAACACTGTATTGCTGTCTTTCTTTGACGTAAATGTAAAATGACACAAATCTGCCCCAGCCACACAAAGCAGCCGGAAAGTTAGTCGGGATCGATCCCACTAACGAACATAAAACTCGATGTTTTTAAAATGCTCGCCTACGTCAAGCGTGAGTTTGAACCGATAAAGAAATTTTGCTCCGAATAGACAAACCTTATTTTGGGAAGTGCCCGCCCTTAGCTTGAGCGCTGGATCCCGAAATGTTACGTCTACGGAATTTTCGATTACGTTCGTCTAACCGATCGACTCAAAATTAAAGAAGGAAGAATGGGTATACAAACCAGAAGGGGCACCAAAACTGGTCGTGACCAACGTTCCGAGGGTCATCCCGATCAGAGGAGAGCGGACGAGAGTCGACTTAGTGTAGTCCCCGCCTCCCTTTCCCCTTTAACTGGTGCGCTACATATGAGTAACGAAAGTAGACATCTTCTCTAGTAGGTACCAAAACGCGACCTAAAGCCGTGGACGTTCAGTTTATTCATTATACCTACACGAATAAAAGATATGAGCCGAGCGCGTCCCTTAACTTTGTCAGGAAATTGAGCTCGCATCCCGATGATTCGATGAATATTGACAACAATTAATAGAGCTAAATTATAACTCCTATTTTAAGTATGGAGCCGACAACCTAACCTTGGATAGACGGAAGAAGAGCAAGACCAAATGGTCCGTTCGCGTAACTGGTGATGGTTGAGGGCTTCGCTGCTCTATTCATGATTCAATCCCACATAAAAGTTTTTAGGCAGGGGCCCGCCCTAGCTATGTGCACACTGATCGGCGATGTTCCGTCTGCGCGATGGTGGTTCGGATTGAATATGACCGCCAAATCCAAATGATAGCCTAAAATAGGATTTGTCCAATCTAAGCAAGAGCCTTGCCGACCGAAAGAGGATAGACGAAGGAAGAGACCAAGCCGAAAGCCCTGCTATTCTGGAATCGTCAATGTTAAGGGAGAATAGTTTGGAGAAACCTTGCTGCTCTAATTGGGTTTACTTTTCTAATAACCTTACACTATCACCTATTGGTTTCTTTTCACTTTTCCGTAATGTCGAAAAAGTTATAAAGTCTCAAATTATTAAATGGATGGCTCTTAAAGAGTTTGAGGACACGTAATTTGTGTCGCCCTACTCATCTCGGATATCGTTTACGGTCCTTGGAACAGATGGGTCAGCAGGCCGAGCCGACTAACCGACTCCGGACTGATCAGGTCCGAATGGCCACTCCGTTTCTTATGGACCACACCCCCTTTCTTCACTTTTCGAAAAAAGCAAGAACTACATTTTCTTGTTTTTTAAGACCACACTTTAGTGTGCTGAAAGGAATAGGATAACTTTACTACGAATAAACCTCACAAGAAAATGGGATTAAAATGTTATAGAGATGCAAAACACGATATCGACTTTTTAGGGCGGTATTTGCCAGCTTTAGACAGGTTTTCGCCCAAGTTCTACCTGGGCGGTTCGCCGTCGTCTGGTGAAGAGTGGTTGTGCAGAAACCACAACGCTCGGGGGGGGGGGAGAGGGGGGGGGGGGGGGGGGGGGGGGGGGGGGGGGGGGGGGGGGGGGGGGGGGGGGGGGGTGGGGGGTGGGGTGTGGGGGGGATTTATGGCGTTCGCGTCTTGGAAGTTGGTTTGCAAAACACAACGTAGGACCAGTAAACACCGATGATGGTTTAAAGCAGAGATCAACATACCAAAGGCATCTATAACACTTTAATGTGCTTTGGCGGTTTTCGCCACTTTACGGGGTGGCACGTGGCTAGAATGGTTTCAAAGCACAGCCGTAAGGAAATGTAACTGTAAATGTATGTTAAGTTCAGAGACCCAGAAAGGCAAGAGCTCTATAAAACAAAATGCATGCCGTCGTCGTTGTGTCTTCTTATGGAGCCCTGGTTACCGACTTGAAACTAAATCAGATCCCGGAGTTTGCACAAAACCGTATTTTAACTGTTTCTTAAAACGGGGCTAATGTAATGAAGGAGGATATCCTATTTTTATTTTTTTCGCATTGCCCTTTTTCCCGCCTTTTCTTGCTGGCTCACTAAGACTAAAGAACAGTCAGCTAAACCGCAGGTTTATTTCATGGATCAGATAAAATGAACTACATGTTTCTAATTTCCTCGACTCACCCTAATGCGGGGGTCAAAAAGAAAAGTCTAGTACTCAAATTAGGCTAAAAACAATAGGCAACTTAATTTCGTCCGTCTTAGTATGTGAACGTTGTAAGTCTGAAAGGCGTGTTTAAAACATAAAACGAAGGATACAATCATTACCATCGGGGGGAAGCATATCGTAAAGGTGTGAAGCTGTATGCATGTAATAATTGTATCTTCGTTTATGTTTAAACAGCCTTCTACAGACTTCACAACCTTCACATACTAGTCAGACGCCGACGAATTCGTGATACAAATTTCTTGACCCCGCCGGGAATCGAACCCGGGTCTCCCGCGTGCAAGGCGAGCGCAGTGACCACTACGCCATGGGAGCTGACTGAACACGGTAAAAGGCGGAGAAGATCTTTTCTTCTTTTAATAGAATAATCTACAATTTATTCGTATTTCTTTCAGATGAGTACTGTTCCAAGTTGACCCCGCTAGGCGAAGCCATGTCCCTGTTCCCCGTGTCACCCCGGTTTGCTAAGATGCTCTGTCTCTCACACCAGCATAACCTTCTCCCCTACACCATAGCCATTGTAGCTGCTCTGTCTGTACAGGAGTTACTGTTAAGTCCGGATAGTAATGTCACCAAGATACGAACCAAGTGGGCCGGAGTCAACAACTCATTGCTACTAGGTAGGTGTACTGAGTTCGATCCCCTCGGTTTCAAAAGAAAAAGTTACACACAACCTTTTCAGAGGTGATTCTCGAAGAACACCTAAAGAACGTTCTCGGAAAACGCTCAGAGAACATTCTCGGAGAGTGCTCAGAGAACATTCTCAGAGAGTGCTCAGAGAACATTCTTGCATACTGCTCAGAGAACATTCTCGGATACTGCTCAGAGAACATTCTCGGATACTGCTCAGAGAACATTCTCAGAGAAAGCTCGTGAATATTTTCAATTATTTTCGAATTCATTTGTGGTTTGCAGGTGATCTCATGGTTCTGTTGAGAGCAGTAGGAGCAGCGGAGAAAGCCAATGTGTCTGGTAACATGGAAGAGTTCTGTATCAAGCATGGACTGCGGCTGAAAGCTGTTGTAGAAACGAGAAAGCTGAGAATACAACTGACCAATGAGCTCAATATGAATATTCCTGATCTGGAACTGTGTGTAGATCCTGACATGGCTCCTCCTTCGGATACTCAGGTTAGTTTTATGAATTTCTCAAGAGATTTGCCTTGCCACCCTGTACCTATATGGAAGCTCAAAATAGATCAGTTGCGCTTACTTGGGTGATGTTTCAAAGTCATAGAGCAGGAAAAATGAGGACCAACGGAATTTT
>NW_007395045.1:0-1021 GCF_000475195.1 Diaphorina citri | reverse complement strand
TATTTCATAAAGGTTCTTAGGTGTCCAAAACTAATTTTTGGTCTATTTAAGATTCCATTTGAAAGGGTAAATTCGAGAAAACCCCAAGCCCACTTTTATTTCTGTTCAAGACAGCCAAAAATGGACTTGGACTTATACCTACAATTGTTTTCACTGAAAACTAAAAGTGACTGATTTTTCAAACTTCAATCTAAATTTAAATAAATTAGGGTCTATTAAAGGGTATAGAACCGTCATTATTAGATAGAGCGCAAGGTCATAACTTAATTTCGCCAAAATGAACCAAAAGTCCTTTAGAATTAACCCCTACATTTATGAATAGGTACTACAATTATCGAGTTATGTATAATAGTCTATTGTGTATTGACTTTCAATATGCTTAGTGAGCATTGCGTCAATATGCTTATTGCTTAGTGAGCGTATAGATTTAGCTCCCAGCTTTCCTTTCCTTCTTCCCCCTCACTTATATCCCCCCCCCTCTCTCTCTCTCTCTCTCTCTCAATAAAGAACACAGTTCCACGAAACATTTGCTTCTGAAGGAACAGATAAACCATAAATTGAACAAAGTGTGCTAGTAATTGTGTTATTATTGTAATATTCCAACTATTCTACGCAGTAAGCTTTTATTAATTTTCAAACAAGCTAGAATATAATTACTTCGTAATTCCTACATTATGTAGGTACCCATCTATAGTCATAACAATAGTGGTGTAGGCTGCATGATTTTAATCGCCATAGACCACCAAAAACCTGTTCATTATCAAAATTGCCATTGCAGAAAATTGCCCTTCTTAGGAGCACTTCTTGCTGAAATGATAGAGACGATTATAGGCAGGCAATGATTTCATTCGGGAATAAGAAAAAAAGTAACTTTTTAACTGTTAAAATAGTTATCTATATAGTAAAAATATTCCATCGCCGTCGGGCGAAAAGCATATTATAATAATATTTGTCCTGAACAAAATGTTGTATTAGTATTGTCTAAAAATAAAATACATAATGACGTACCTAAATATCCAGT
>NW_007395044.1:0-1022 GCF_000475195.1 Diaphorina citri | reverse complement strand
CGAAAATAAATACCTACCTAATAATGATAAAATAATCTTATTTATCTATTATTAATTAGATTCATATTAGACACCCAAATTAGATAATGGCTTACCTTATTTTATAATTCTTTGTGGCACAAAGAACCCTAGTCAATTATAAAATAAGGTAAGTGTCGCGTACTACCTTCCTCAATACTACCACCACCACCACCTACAACTCGGCCCTGGCATGCCGAGTCAGTACTGCAGCAAAACATGCTGCACCAAGTACCAAGCTAAAACCAATGCGTTGGTTTAGACTCTTCCCAAACGTCAAGGTGTAAGTTTCGGTTCCCTTTTCCAATCTATAAACTTTCAATTCTCAAAAACCCAGCGGCTCTACATACCGAACAGTAAGCCATTATCTTATTTATCTAATTTTCGTTTTTCAGCTGTGGTCCTATATTCGGAGCGGGTGCAGACCTTCTGATCGCCAGCCACTGTAACACCAACATGGACTCGTACAGCAACCTGCCTCACTCTTACAACGGAGAGAACGCGAGTTCGAGTCTCCTCATGGGAGATTATAATTTCGCCGTGCAGGACTACGAAGTGTTTACGCCCATTTCTAAATAAAATGAAATGAAATTCTAAATAAAATGCGCGGTCAGGGGCCTATTCCATGATTGAATGTAACGCCCATTTCTCAATGGAATACGGGACCAGGGGTATATTTCATTAATGACTCTGCAAGTCTGCACTCTTTAGGCCAGCCACTCACAATCAGGTACAACTGACAGGGGGACCTTTTCAGCCGTACCTGTCAGGTCTACCTGTAATTTCTACCTGATAGTGAGTGGATGGCCTTACTTTTGATAACATTGAGAATTTGCCTTTTTGATATGATCTTTTTTCAAAGGTTAGGTCGGTAGGTATTAGGTACCTAACACAAAATTGATTTTATTTACGAGAAGACAAATGATTATTGTGTGTAAATAATAAAAAGACAAGGTTATTTTTATGAATTTTTTGTAACATGGTGTTATGTATTATTTATTTAT
>NW_007395043.1:0-1022 GCF_000475195.1 Diaphorina citri | reverse complement strand
TTACTTTTACAAAACAAGACCTTATGCTTGGTTTCCGACAAAGTTAAATACCTGTGATGAGAATTTTTGTGAAAAGAATAAAAATATTTTGATGTGAATAAAATTGAATTAACAGAGTGTGTTTCAGACCGTCTGACGGACAGTGGTTTTATTTGACCTACCTACTATTATTGTGGTCAAATTCTCAAACACCGTTGAGCACAAAATTATGTACCTTGGTGGGGATTGAACCCACGCCTTCCTAATCACCAGGCAATTGTCTTGACCCCTACACCATTGAGTCAGGTTGTATACTCCGTATAACACTAGTATAATTATGAGTACCCCAACCGGTTAGTCTCTACTCTTTGATCTGTCTTTTTTTTATGCCATCTTTTTACAAACTGGTTTTATTTCCTGGTATGGATTCCGTATTAATGGTAATGGCAGAGTGAAGTTCAAATATCGAGAGAGTGAAGTTCACTCTCCATTCGTGGAGGAGATAGTAGCAGATGAGAGGAATGATGACTGTGTTGTTGTAGAGAGCTATCACCTGGAACACATGTAGATAATTGAAACATTATTGATGTTCATATGATTGATGTAGGTGTTGATGTAGAGAGAGATGAAAAGGAACATGTTTATCATGTGGAGGAGATAGCAGCAGATGAGAGGAATAATGATTGTGTTGTTGTAGAGAGCTATCACCTGGAACACATGTAGACAATCAGAAGGTTGCGGGTTCGATTCGTTCACGGAAGGGATAAGGTTTGTTCACGGAACGGCTGGCTTTCTCCTATCCTGTCTTCCTTCTCTCTTCGATTTTGGGACGATAAGACTTTGGCAGTTACAGTTCCCTCTGTCAAACCTCTTGCAAAAAAGTAGGTATCTACATTTCTACATCTAATACAGGATGTCTCAAAACTCACCTCGGTGTTATCGTTGATCAAATTGTACAGGGTGGCACCAAGATATGCCAGAATGAAGAGGGAGTTGTACAGTTTGTAGTAGAGAGGGATTTGGTTAGCGTGGTAGTAATGGAG
>NW_007395041.1:0-1022 GCF_000475195.1 Diaphorina citri | reverse complement strand
GTTTACTAAAAGTCTAACTAGGGGCTAGTGCAGTCAGTGCAGCTTTGATTCACTTTACCTACCGAAGATAATCAGGTTTGTTCTAGATATCCTGTTCAGTATCTAGATTTGTAGAAGCTTAACCCAACTTTTAGGACTGTTTGCTCCTACACCTTATCCTGTTCAGTATCTAGATTTGTAGAAGCTTAACCCAACTTTTAGGACTGTTTGCTCCAACACCTAATACTCAGAGTGAGCTGTTCAATAATCCTTCAGTTATCTGTTCAATAGTGAGCTGTTCTATAATCCTTCAGTCCTTATGTACCTTCAGTTTTGACGGAGAATGTGGTACCTCTATGGACGATGTGTTAGGTTGTGGCCGACGAATAAAGGAATATTAAACTGTTATTGAGACAGGCGCATAACCTTAATATGTACCTTTCGTCCACCAGCTGCCGCAAGAGTTATTCCATCAACGCAGAAGGTTGGTGCCTTTGCTGACTGCGCTACGACTATAGACTAAAGACCTTTTTTGTCAACGGTATGTTCATCAGCCTTTTCCGTTCAGTCAACAGCAAAACACAATGCTGTGGCATTCACTCAGGACACCGGGAAACCATTAGATAGATTACATAGCATAAAAGATACCCATGAAGGGTATTAAGTCAAATTGTATGGGACTAACCAACTGAAGAGGGTAGAAAATGACTGAGCTTCATTACGTCATTTAGAATGTGACGAATTCCTCATTGTATTTCGGAAACCATGACATGACAAAACTATTCCATCTGGAAAATTTCTATTAAATTAGCATTGGCCTAACCAGAACTGACTTTGTGTATCATATGGGTCATCCATCTCCATATCATTAAACAGGTGGCTCTGGAGTTGAACCCTGTGTCGTAGCATGCTCATCCCGTAATATATGAAATACGATTTGCAATTGAAGATTTTTGGTCCAGTAGTCATGATGTCCCGGGTTCGATACCCACCATCGACGAAAATATTGCACCCGTATTTCGAAATTTCGACTGCAAATGTTT
>NW_007395040.1:0-1022 GCF_000475195.1 Diaphorina citri | reverse complement strand
TGTCTGTCCCCATAGAAGGACTTATCCAAACCTGGTCGACCTATATATCAAATTAAAGGTCTTTTTACCAGAATCACGTAAATGGTGGTGCAAATTTTGTCCAGAAAACCAAAAAACTGGTTTTTGGGAGATTTTTTTTTTACATTTTCTCACACAAATGAGCTCTGATCTTGAAATTTGTCGCGACGACCTATGAACTTAATAAACTACGGGCCAAAAAATTTCCGGAGGGACGGGCCCTGCTTGTTAGAATAATAAGGATATCCCTTCCGGGAGGTATTTACATAAATATGAGTTAATTTGTATTATGAATTCTCTCTATTCAAATGTTTAAAATGCCTGTAATTTAGTACCTACTACATCTACTTATTTGTCGATATTGTACGTCTGCAAATGGTATCTAGAATTCTAGACCCACAAGAGCTAAACTAAAGCTCAACGTTTGTCTCG
Organism: Diaphorina citri; assembly: GCF_000475195.1. Taxonomy (NCBI): domain Eukaryota; kingdom Metazoa; phylum Arthropoda; class Insecta; order Hemiptera; family Psyllidae; genus Diaphorina; species Diaphorina citri. The sequence goes on along the minus strand of NW_007395040.1, from coordinate 572 downwards.
AAATAGAGGAAGCAAGGAGAATAATATGGGTCGTATGTTCCTCCCTCCTCCAAAATGTTACGATAAAGAAAAATCCAGCAAGGGAGAGGCATAACCAAGACTTTTCCCCTTTCACAGCTGGTGACTTGGTGAGCTTTCCCTGCTTTGGGAAAGGTCTAGACACCATTAGAAACCTTTACCTAAATAGGTATTAGGTACCTATGTAGGTAAATTATTTATCTCGTTACCCAAATTTTTGTAAATCAGGGATTTGTAAAAATCTATGCTGCTGGAATTTAACAATTATTTTCTGGCGAAAAAGGGTGCAAGGTTGATAATGTCCAGTAGTCAATTTTTTGCATTTACAAAGGTTGAATTTGCGCGAACGACCTACTGTCCTGTCCGTAGTGTTGAAGCATTTTAAAGGGGGGGAGGGGGAAAATTGGATTTCAAGTAGGTACCTTGCTCTGAAATATTATGGGCATTCTCCCAATGGACTCGCCTTTCTCCCGACCTTCATCGATATCCTTGGTGGACATTTTCGCCCAGGAAATGATCCCACTCGCTTCTGTCATCCCGTAGATGTTGTAAAT
>NW_007395039.1:0-1022 GCF_000475195.1 Diaphorina citri | reverse complement strand
CATGGGAGCAATTATCATATGCCTTTAAAAGATCGATCCAGGCGACACTCAGGTTCTTGTATTTCTTTTTACAATCTTTGGTGATGATCTTGTCCAGCATTAACAAATCCTTGCACCCACTTGCTCCCTCTAAACAGCCTCTTTGTTCCATGGGTAGAATGTTATTATCTATCAGATGTTTGTACATTTTTGATTTCACAATGGATGTTAATAGTTTGTATAGGACAGGCAAGCAAGTGATTGGACGATAATTTTTCACGTCACCAGTATTTTCATTCTTTGGAATTAAAAAAGTATTTCCAACTGTCATCCAAAAAGGTGTTGCATCTGGATTTTCCAAGAACATATTAAATTCTTTCAAGATGATTTCATGACACGCATGGAGTTTTTTGATCCAGAAGTTCTGAATTGAATCCCATCCAGGAGCTTTCCAATTCTGGGTGTTTTGAATGGCTTCAACCAGATCCACATGATTGATAATGAATTCAGACATGGTCTCAGTGTTTTCCATTCGTTCCTCTTCTCTTTTTATCCACATTGCATCTTGGTTTATACTGTATGGTGTACCCCAAAGCTCACTCCAGAAATCTTGAACGTCTTGAGGATTTGGTGCATTCTGTATATTGATATTTTTCTCCATCAACATTCTATAGAATCGTTTCTTGTCTTGATTGAACATTTTATTCTGTTTGTAACCATTATTCCTCTTCTTATAACGACTTATCCTTTGAGCATAGGCACTGATTTTCTGTTTCAAAATTTCATCAAGTTGTATGCAATCATGTGTTCGATATTTCCTTTTGATTTGACGCGTTTTATGTTTTACTTTGTCTGAAGCACGAGGAAATTTGCTTTCAGAAAGGATTGATATTTCTTTCCTCCATTCATTAATTTTGCGTTCAATCCGTTTTTGCCATTTCGGTATAGTTTGATTCGGCGGTCTGATGGATCTTTCTGTATGTATATTTTTGAATTTCCTTGTAACAACCGTGGCCACAGCAAATATTAGATGGTTTAGCTTC
>NW_007395038.1:0-1022 GCF_000475195.1 Diaphorina citri | reverse complement strand
GGCGGGAATCGAACCCGCGGCCTAGCGCTTACAAGGCAGACGCACTACCAACTAAGCTAACTAGGCTGGCAATAGAATGGTTCTACTACCTAACAGGTAGGGGCAGCTCTCCTACCTACGTAAATTTATACCCGGGCCCCGCAAATACTCTTTTATGCATGGTACATTGCATATATAAATTAATTGCTAGGCGTTCATAAAAAATGAGACCCCAGCTTCCGTGGCCTCACCCATCTGATAACATAGAAGAAAAGCCTTGAACAATGACAAAAGGACTAAAAAGCTGATTCATTGTTTTGAGATGAGGCATAAATTGTCCAAGGAGACACCTCTTGGAAACCTCTTTTACAGAGAATATTTTAACACCTACATATTATGATACGTAGGGTGCCTGGTTGTACCTTGGCCCCCAAAATCACTTTTTGATTTTTTTGATTCATTGTTTTGAGATGAGGCATAAATTGTCCAAGGAGACACCTCTTGGAAACCTCTTTTACAGAGAATATTTTAACACCTACATACCTATTACGATACCTACCTACATGATATTATGATGCCTACTTAAGAGTAAGTAACCGCTCAAACTTAGCTAGGTTACCTGCTATTGCTATCAGATTTCAGGATGAAGCTGTGACTAATTGGTTTCAAGTATGAAGCCATTATCTATTTGATTTTTACAAAATATGACACAGAACTACCCAAAATAAATAGATGAAAAATACAAAAACAGGTAAAAACGGTTCATTTATTTATGATTATTTTCCAGAGATTTGATAAAGGTCTTATCGTACCGAAATCGAAAAGAGAAGAAACAGGGCTGAACCTACCTATAGGAGAAAGCCAGCCGTTCCGAGAACGAATCTTATCTGTTTAAAAATCCACCCAGGGTGGAACCCGAACCCGCTACCTAGATTCATTCGTTCATTACACAAAGATTTTCCCACAGACTCCGAGTTGCGTGAGAAATTTGTCCACAGCAGTTTGGAATGCCAGATGCAGGAGCCCAACCTGGCTGTCATCGG
>NW_007395037.1:0-1022 GCF_000475195.1 Diaphorina citri | reverse complement strand
CATGGATTTTTTTTTTTCAATATTCTGTTTTTTCCTCTCTTTCAAGGGTGTACATTTTGAGACAGAGACAAATGGAGAGAGTTTGCCAACCAATCCCCAGAGGGAAGAAGTAGATAGATAGACCTATACATTTAGCAGGTAAGCAGGTAGGTATTTACTCAAAGACAAAGTACCCAAGTCCTACAATTGTTTATTACTTGCACTTTTTTTTTAATAGATGTTTCAACTTACACTTTGATTTGATTCTCAGATACATCCGAATTTTGGCCATAGTCCTCTTTCAACACGTGATCCAATATAATACTCTGATCAATTGTTTTGGTGAATGCCTCAAGCAATACTTTGTTCTCAATGATCTCTTGATATTCTTTGGCAGTGGTTTCATAGTTATCCACCTGAGTCGTTAAATTGAACGGCTGAATTGTTTTGTTGTTTTCATCTGGAAAAGAAAACTCATGTTAGTGAGATAATAACAAAATATTAGCAATTACCATACACGCTGCTTATAGAAGATCTTATATCTTGATGATCAAATAACCTGACTTCAGATATGGTAATAAAATAAATGTCTACAAAATAAAATTTACCAGAGTGCCTTGACCCTTTTATTCTGGAAAGCTTAGGCAATACTAGCAAGTAATATGATACCACTTGTAGACCAACAGCTCTCTATTGTTCCCACGTTTAAGATAAAAAGATGATGCTATGTTTCCTCACCAAATATTTGAGCAGCTTCAACCAGCACACGTCTTGCTGAGAACAAGTTTGCTGTGTTCTGTAGTGAAGTGACAATCTCATCTTCCGTCAACAAACAGGTAGCCGCATTTAGATCCAGCTGTGACAGGTCACTCTCGAGTTCACTCATTGTGATGGGTTGGGTAATCAATTCAACAGGGGGGAAAAAACACGTTGACACAAGCGATTGTGTTCAAAATTATTTACATAAAAGGACACAGATCCATATTACTGATCTTTTACATTTTGAATAAAAGGTCCCATCCTGGAGCTTCTTGATTACATCT
>NW_007395036.1:0-1022 GCF_000475195.1 Diaphorina citri | reverse complement strand
GGTAGAAGTCTTCTCTATTGCATAGGAAATAGGAAGTGCATAATAAAAGTTTGATTTAATTAAATAGAAACGTGCTGGACAGGGCTTATTGGACGCAGAACGGACGGGAGACAGACAAAAAAGACTAGATCGAATTTCCTATTAAAAACCTTTGGATACCTACTAAAGCGATGACTAACCTATGTCTGGCTAGGGGACGTTAAACAGAGAGAAGACTAGCGTCTGGCTGTGGGACTATAAACAAGGCGGAGAACAGCTATTAACCCTAACCAGCCTAGCAAGCTGGCAGTTCCTCAAAGCTCTGCTTTTAAAGTACCAAGCACAAGTCCTCACGATGGTTGACTGCGGTTCAGGACGAGCCAGCCAATTTAACATGGCTAGAGCTAGAGACCATCACCCCGGTGTATAGCAGACAAAAAGACATTTTCTTTACTCTGCTTTCGCCATTCGGCGAAAGCTAAAGCCGTTACAACAACAACAACAACAAGTCCGGGGACACTACAACTGTCGAGAAGAAGGTTTAAGGACTTTGGCGTATAACATTGACAAAGGCCAAACAAGAGACAGGTTGTCATAGGATTTCTTAGGTAACATAGGAGAGTTATTCTTTACCCAAAAATGTTCCCCCAAGGCTTATAATATGTTTTCTAGTCCGACATTGATAACCTTTCTTCCGAAGAAAGATGAATTCGTCCACCCACATTAAATTTCATGACAAAGATGTCTATCCCGTGTCCCTCAACAAATGGACGAAATCTCTGGGCTAACAGTGCCTCCTATTAAAAGGAAGTAGGTTAGTCAGCGGCAACAGTCAAATTCCAACACACGTTTACCCTTTGGAACCTTTCACTCAGAAGAGGGTTCCCCAACTCCCGTCCAAAAAACTTTCACTTCGCATTTAGTTTAGGTATTAGTTGGAACTCTATGATTTTGTCGAGTAATGGGTTTTCAAGAGAGCAAATTCAAGTGATAATTTGTAAACCTCTCCGCATCAACGAATCCTATAAAACGTGTTAAACTCC
>NW_007395035.1:0-1022 GCF_000475195.1 Diaphorina citri | reverse complement strand
GTACGAGGGGCCTTCGTCAATCTCACACACCGACCCTGTCTATGAGTAATTACCACGTACGCCTCAGCATTACACACATCGCATAAAACCAAACAGACACATAAATTTTGCCATTGTGTAACTTGAACCACTGAACACCCGTACCAGAAGATTGGTAATGCTAACGAGTAATCCCAGTCATATATAACATTAGTACGGTATGATAATGATTGGTACATGAGATTCACATTAGTACGGTATGATAATGATTGGTACATGAGATTCACACTAGTACGGTTTGATAATGATTGGTACATGAGATTCACACTAGTACGGTTTGATTAACGACGGGTTATTGCTCGTGAAAATTGCACAGACATAATTACGTATGCAACTTGTGGTGATCAGGGTTGAAATCAGGGAGAAGATGGTATACGAGGGTTATTTGGCTCAGATATTTTCAGCTGAAGTCCCTTCAAGGATGGGCTGTTCTGTTGTTCATCTCGTAACAAAGTCAGAAGTTCGGGTAGGATTTGCACCTTGCTATGAAACTCGCTTTTTCCCTTCGCAATCTTCGCATGTGAGAGGCAGCCTGTGCTAAGGTGATATCAGGTTTTTATTTGTCCTTAAGAGGCCAAGTGTACCTCGAAATAGCCACTAGCATGCGTTGTCTCTGATAGTCACCCGTTCAAAACCAGGTTGCTTAACTTAGGTGATCTGTTGGAAATCGATGCATTCAACGTTCTACTGCCACTGGACTTGCTTCCCTCATAAATTCACTTCCGATAAAATCACTTCATAACCAATATTACACATCAATGATGTACCTACTACCTACTTCTGGTGATAATGATCGTTTACATTAGGAGAAATAGTTACCTCTTGATTCCTCATGTGTAACCAATGGTTTCAAACATTGGAAGAAACCTCCGTGGTCGAATACGTATTCATATTAGTATTTCTTATACAAAACTAGTGTCTAATCGTCTATAACTCTATCCAACATGGTCAATGGTCATCTTGATTGACATCGCCTCGAAGAT
>NW_007395034.1:0-1022 GCF_000475195.1 Diaphorina citri | reverse complement strand
GAAGACATAAAAAAGAGCCAGTCACTCACTATCAGGTAGACCTGACAGGTACACCTGATCAGGCCCGCCTCCCGCCTGCCAGGTCTACCTGATACTTGATAAAATACTAAGTACGCTAAATTTCATAACTTTACTTGGACTTGAGCCAACAACCCCCAGATCTGAAGTCCACTATGGTAACTTCTACACCATATTTATAGTTTGAAAAACATATACCACTAAATTTCATAACTTTACTTGGACTTGAGCCAACAACCCCCAGATCTGAAGTCCACTATGGTAACTTCTACACCATATTTATAGTTGGAAAACATATATCTAAATAAATAACTAGCAAGCTACTTACAAAGGCTGACTTGACCAGGTGTGTGATTCCCTTGGCAATATCATGTAGAACCAGAGATCCGTCTATACATCCGAGTAACAAGTGACGATTATCAGGGGAGAACGAGTGACAACAGACATTGGTTTCTAATGGAATACAAGTGACTGCTATACGATGGCATTTGGCATTGAGAATTTCGTACGTGCAACTTTCTACACTCACCTCACCCTGAAAATGAGAATAGCTTTGATGAGTGAGAAACATTTGACGAGAGGAAGTTGACTACAAAACCACTAGGCGATGTTAACACCGGAGGCGTTCTCTACCACCTAACCCTTAGAGCTCCATTATTATGTGGTCAAATTCTTAAATAACTAAGGATTAAATTATCATGGCCTCGGCTGGGGTCGAACCCATGCCCTCCTGTTTACCAGGCGAGGGAGGAAACTGTTGCACCATTCCATGGCCTCGGCTGGGGTCGAACCCATGCCCTCCTGTTTACCAGGCGAGGGAGGTGTATAGTGGTGGATAAAGACGCTCGCCTGCCAATCAGGAGAGCGTGGGTTCAATCTCAGCCGAGAGATAGAATTTTATCCCCAACACTCTTTAAGGACACGAGAAAGTAACCCTTTGAAATATCTGCAGTCGAAATACGAGTACAATTTTTTTGTCAATCGTGGGCATCGAAGCCGTGGCC
>NW_007395033.1:0-1022 GCF_000475195.1 Diaphorina citri | reverse complement strand
AGCTTACTGGTGTGCCCATATTGTAGCTGTCTGCCTGCATCGGATACATCTGCCTCATTTGGTAACTATTGAGATTATTAGGTCCAATTCTTTGTTAGGAAATATTGGGCTCTGAACTTAGCTCAAAGAGACAAAAAGTGACCTGGTGAGGTTTGTGAAGATCTAAAAGGACCCTCATTATAACCAGTGGTGTTTATAACTATCTCAATAAATTCCCTTTCTGTTGTTACCTACTGAACAATTCTAGCTAAAGTAAGTAATCAATATCACACCAATTGTTCTCTAACACTTTGAGCCCCTGAGTACCATATGTGACCCTCAGCAAACTTTTCTTTCATGACATGAGTACCATATATGACCCTCAGTCAACATTTCACTCCTGACATGAGTACTCTATATGGTATTCACAACCTTCCTTACTTTGAAGACTTGAATACCTCATCCGGTAAAAAGAAAATGTGAGCATATTGGGCTCTGAACTTAGCTCAAAGAGACAAAAAGTGACCTGGTGAGGTTTGTGAAGATCTAAAAGGACCCTCATTATAACCAGTGGTGTTTATAACTATCTCAATAAATTCCCTTTCTGTTGTTACCTACTGAACAATTCTAGCTAAAGTAAGTAATCAATATCACACCAATTGTTCTCTAACACTTTGAGCCCCTGAGTACCATATGTGACCCTCAGCAAACTTTTCTTTCATGACATGAGTACCATATATATGACCCTCACTCAACATTTCACTCCTGACATGAGTACTCTATATGGTATTCACTGCCCATATTGTAGCTGTCTGCCTGCATCGGATACATCTGCCTCATTTGGTAACTATTGAGATTATTAGGTCCAATTCTTTGTTAGGAGCATATTGGGCTCTGAACTTAGCTCAAAGAGACAAAAAGTGACCTGGTGAGGTTTGTGAAGATCTAAAAGGACCCTCATTATAACCTGGGCCTCGTTTCATCAAACTATTGTATTACAAGACTTGTAATACAGGCAATTTAATTTACAAGCCAGAAGTATT
>NW_007395032.1:0-1022 GCF_000475195.1 Diaphorina citri | reverse complement strand
ACTCCTAACTCCAACACAGAAGAGGGTAAAAAAAACTTTTCACTTTCCACAAATTATATCTAAGGATAAACTTGGAACAGTTTGATAAATCATCTTGCTTCATCAACGTCCCGACAAAACTTTCGCCAAGGACCCATCATCAACAATTGTTGGAAAAATACAACAACAACAATGTCTGTGAAAACATTACACAACAATGGACATATTTGTACAACAAAAACGTCGGCAAATGAGTTTTTCAAACGGAAACGGAAAGTGAAAGGAAGAGGAGAAAAGAGGAAGAGAAGAGAGAAAGCGGAATTGAAAGTAGGAAGGGAAGGGAAGGGGGGAAATATTAAGAGAATAGGGAAGAGGAAGAAAATGGGAAAAGAAGAAGAGGAAAAAGAGAATGGGGAGAAAGAGGAAGAGAAAGGAGAAAGAGGAAGAGAGAAAGAGGAAGGAAAAGTAGGAAGAGAAAGGAAAGAGGAAGGGGAAATATTAAGAGAATAGGGAAGAGGAAGAAAATGGGAAAAGAGGAAAACACTGGGAAGGAAAGAAAGAGAAGGCTGCAATGCCATTATTAAAACGAAATTTTTGAGCATTTTCATCTCATAATTAGAGAAAACCCACCACAACATTTTCCATTTTGCATGCCGCATGTCCCATCTCCTCCCTTTTTCGGGGCATAACTTCCATTTGCTTGGAAAAAACAAGGGGGAGGAGAGTTCCCATTAGGAGGGGCAGAAAGAGGGGAAGTAATTCTTGGAAGGGAGAAGGGATTTACAAGGGAAAAGAAGAAAAATACTGTTTGGAAGGGAGAAAGGGTTTACAAGGGAAAAGAGGGAAAATACTGTTTGGAAGGGAGAAGGGATCTACAAGGGAAAAGAGGAAAAATACTGTTTGGAAGGGAGAAAGGGTTTACAAGGGAAAAGAGGGAAAATACTGTTTGGAAGGGAGAAAAAAGAAGCAGAGGGGAAATGTCTATTTAGAAGGCATAAGAGGAGAGTTTGTGAGGGAGTTAGAATGGACAAATGGATGAAACA
>NW_007395031.1:0-1022 GCF_000475195.1 Diaphorina citri | reverse complement strand
GTAGGTAAACATTGGATTTTAGGATTATTGAGATATTGGGAAAATCCTACAATGCTGCCGTGAGCACCAAAGTTGTGATGTAATAACACAAAGAAACTGCATTTACATTAATGACAGATATCGAGTCCCATCAAGTTAAGCTACGCCGAGCGTGGTGTTTATCAGGACCGGTGACTCCAAATAATGGTGATGTTTTGGTTTGCAGGGAACGATGGTGGATTGTCAGATCAGATGGGGGAAGAAGAGGATGTCAATGAAGAAATTCCCCTTTCTAACTATGTACCAGGTAACCATCCACTGAGAATGTAATAGATCAGTTGCGCTTACTTGGGTGATGTTTCAAAGTCATATAGCAGGAAAAATGAGGACCAACGGAATTTTTCTTTTTCTTCTACAACTTCTAGATACCGAGATAAATCGATTTAAAATATACCGGTAAATCGTGAAGTTTGACGTCACGGCATACGCTCTCGTAGACGATGACGTCACATCATTTTTTTTTAAATCGATTAATCACGAGATCTAGAAGTCGTAGAAGAAAAAGAAAAATTCCGTTGGTCCTCATTTTTCCTGCTCTATAACTTTGAAACATCACCCAAGTAAGCGCAACTGATCTATTGGAATTGATTGCAAAGGAGGCACTTAGTACCTAATGTTGTAGACTGTAGTATCCACAAAGGTTGTGAAAACGCTCTGCTTTACCACAACAACAAACAAATAATACCTACCTATTTATGTTTTGATTTGATACCTGACTAACAGAACTCAACAAGTACGACTGAATTCCCAACTGTCTGATGTAGAGCAGTGTCAGCCGTTCTCTATAGTTCAGGGCAGCTGTCTTGGTCCAGTGCTTTTCAATTGCTTTATAAATAACTTACCTGGAATAAGCCTGGGCCAAGTCTTCTGCTATGCTGATGACACGGTTGTCTGCTATACATCAAACACTTGGGAAGAGACTCACAACATTGCTACGACTGACTTGACTAACATTGGCAAATGGTATTCAAGCATGTCTTTGA
>NW_007395030.1:0-1022 GCF_000475195.1 Diaphorina citri | reverse complement strand
ACCAAGTGTTTGGAATGTAATTAGATATGAAATAAATGCACTAATTACATTAAATCCTCCTGTCACTACTTTTGGTTAATATAGGTTGACTAATGAATTGATTACGAATATGGAGACTGGGGAAGAGAAGGCAAGGCCAGGCAAAAATTTTCCCACCACACCACCATGCAAAAAAATAAAAAAAAGGTTAGGTTGACTAATGAATTGATTACGAATATGGAGACTGGGGAAGAGAAGGCAAGGCCAGGCAAAAATTTTCCCACCACACCACCAATACCACCATGTAAAAAAATAAAAAATGTGAATTTTAACCTTGAGAACATAGCAAGCGGAAATGGCTCGTTGTATGTGTGAAGTTAGCAATAAGGTGACTACACACTTACGGTACCGTTTGTTCGTTGTTTTACTTCTAGATCCCCACTTGGAAAAAAAATCGTAGGAAGGAAATTAGACCACTGACCAATAAAAAAAATTAATGGAAAAGTACTATCAAGGAAATTAGACCTACCACTGACCAATAAAAAAAAAAAAATTAATGGAAAAGTACTGGCAAACACAAATAGGTATCAGTTTGGGTATCAAAGATATTTTTCCCCCACCAAACAAAATCTTGTCTCAGGAGTGAAAGGGTCAGACGAGACGACTCATTTTGTTAAACCCTGTACCGATGTGAACCTAGCTTTCAATACTGGGTCTGCTCGTGCGCACAAAACTTTTTGATAAGAATTTAGAAGTTGCTGGCTTCGGATTTATGAAATTCCGGATTCCGGATTTCTCCTTCATTTTCCGGATTTCCGGTAATCCCATTAATCCTTTTATCCCACCAAACCAAAGTTGACAAAGTTGAAAGTTCCCAAATTTGAATAAAAAGCCAGGAGGGAATGTAGATGAGATAACTTTCACAATAGGTATCAGTCATTTGTGTGTTTAGAGATAACAAATTCCATTGAAGTTTCTGTGTTTTCGCTATCCAAAGATTCATGACTAGAGTAATCCTCCATAGTTGATTTAAGTTTTTGAAA
>NW_007395029.1:0-1022 GCF_000475195.1 Diaphorina citri | reverse complement strand
TAATGTTTACATGGTTGAATTATTTTAAATGAAATTTATTCTATAAAAATAAAAAAAAAAATCCAGGGAGAGCAGAGTCCAGTTTGCTGTCACTTGCAGGCACGATGGTTGATGGTTCTGACATGTCCAATGTTCATGTACATCGAAGCAATTTAACGTATAGGTAATGGTAGCTACCTGCTACCCGTATAGTAAGTAATACGTATGTTCATTGCTATTTTATCCACTCAAGCATTTCTTATGAGATTATCTGGAGTCCAGTTTGCTGTCACTTGCAGGCACGATGGTTGATGGTTCTGACATGTCCAATGTTCATGTACATCGAAGCAATTTAACGTATAATGGTAGCTACCCGCTACCCGTGTAGTAAGTAATACGTATGTTCATTGCTATTTTATCCACTCAAGCATTTCTTATGAGAGATTATCTGAATCTAATAGAGAAGGAGAAAATTGGTGTAGGTATCACGTTTTCTCAGATTAATGTTTGACTTTGATTTTTTGGCTGATGCTAATCTTCCCAAGACTCAATATAGCAAATGTATACTGTGCTCGGGCAGAAAATTGGTGTAGGTATCACGTTTTCTCAGATTAATGTTTGACTTTGATTTTTTGGCTGATGCTAATCTTCCCTAGACTCAATATAGCAAATGGATACTGTGCTCGAAAGTCCCTCATTTTGTATGAGAACGAAGATAAGAGAATACATACTCCACGTTATACCAAGAAGATTCACAACTTACATAAATTTATTTGACACCCTTTGATGAAATACACACATGTAATACATATTTACATAGTAAGCAGGTACATCAAGGAATTTCACTTTGTACAAGTACAGTCAAAATAAAGACTGTGGAGGTAGATTTCGAGAAACATACTTTTCCATTCGGTTTATCACTCTATTTTAAAAGCTCGAATTTGAAAACAATAGAACATACATACATACCTACGCATCTCTGCCTCTCTTTATCATTTGGCTCTACATTGCTCTCTTTACCCTCAGTCGAATAGAATTATAAA
>NW_007395028.1:0-1022 GCF_000475195.1 Diaphorina citri | reverse complement strand
ATTCTTCGGCTGGGATGGAACCCACTCCCTCCTATTTACCAGACAATTATTGTTTCCTCATTTTTCTCTACTACCTATTACCTCCACCCACTTATTTATGCCAGCTGTGTGACAGTACCTATTAAAAGCACACTTCTAGTAAGTGGGTAAGTAGGTTTAACAGACACACTTTATAGTACATATTATACAGACTTTCAGAAATTCAGAAAACGTTTACCTAGGTATATCTTTACCCCTGTTTACTTTATCTCTGTGTTGCGTATTGCGTTTGATGTGTTTACTTTCTGTTTACATTTTTTATACCTATTTTCTTCAATACTTTCCCTGTATTTTACTTTTTAGTTCAAGTATACATGTAATATATGCTCTATATGTATACTAGCAGGTACTAAGGCACAACCCATATTGAAGTATACATGTAATTTATGCTCTATATGTATACTAGCAGGTACTAAGGTACAACCCATATTGATAAATTGATAATATATCTACATATTCCTAACACAGTGGTGGTTCAGACTTTTAGGTGACATCGATTGACCAGTCTAAAGAGCACTCAAAATTGGCTATTTTTCAGGAGGCCAAAAGAATAAAATATATTACCTACATATGTGTAGACGTTGCTAATATAAGTTCTCATAAACAACCAAATAAGTCAGCCTAGTTACCTTTCAAAGTAGAGCGCCATTATTTTGAAAGCATAAGTCAGCCTATAGTTACCTTTCAAAGTAGAGCGCCTTTATTTTGAAAGCGGTAGGTTGCGGCTTTGATTCCCACCCGGGACGAACTTCCGAAATTCGTTCTCAGAACGGCTGGTGTTCTGAGAATGTAAACGCTGCTTGAAGTTCGCATTGAAAATTGAAAATGCAAAGCTCATGGTGACAAATGAGGATAAATGAATTTCAATAAACTCTTCCAGCATGGGGGTATAAAATAATTTCCATCCCGTAATGAAAGTGACTGGCGCCAAACTGAATTTGTTTTGTAATTCAATCTTATTCAATTTCAATTTGTTGGGGGTC
>NW_007395027.1:0-1023 GCF_000475195.1 Diaphorina citri | reverse complement strand
ATTTTGTTTTGCAGGTAAAATGAACAATAAAGTCCTAATGTTATTGTTGTTTTCATTTTGTTTTGCAGGTAAAATGAATAATAAAGTCCTAATGTTATTGTTGTTTTCATTTTGTTTTGCAGGTAAAATGAACAATAAAGTCCTAATGTTATTGTTGTTTTCATTTTGTTTTGCAGGTAAAATGAACAATAAAGTCCTAATGATATTGTTGTTTTCATTTTGTTTTGCAGGTAAAATGAACAATAAAGTCCTAATGTTATTGTTGTTTTCATTTTGTTTTGCAGGTAAAATGAACAGTAAAGTCTTAATGTTATTGTTGTTTTCATTTTGTTTTGCAGGTAAAATGAACAGTAAAGTCCTAATGTTATTGTTGTTTTCATTTTGTTTTGCAGGTAAAATGAACAATAAAGTCCTAATGTTATTGTTGTTTTCATTTTGTTTTGCAGGTAAAATGAACAATAAAGTCCTAATGTTATTGTTGTTTTCATTTTGTTTTGCAGGTAAAATGAACAATAAAGTCCTAATGTTATTGTTTTCATTTTGTTTTGCAGGTAAAATGAACAATAAAGTCCTAATGTTATTGTTGTTTTCATTTTGTTTTGCAGGTAAAATGAACAATAAAGTCCTAATGTTATTGTTGTTTTCATTTTGTTTTGCAGGTAAAATGAACAATAAAGTCCTAATGTTATTGTAGTTTTCATTTTGTTTTGTAGGTAAAATGAACAATAAAGTCCTAATGTTATGGTTGTTTTCATTTTGTTTTCCAGGTAAAAGAGTTCCTATTTGAAGCAAGTGACGATCCGTTTGAGGTAAAACTAAGAGACAACTATGAATTACTAGAAGACGAATATAAGGAATCTCTTAAGCGACAGAAAATGTTGGATACCAAGGTAAGTACCTCAGCAGTTGTTGAATTGGGGTCTTGGCCTTGAGCTTTGGCATATAATATTTCAAATGGGAAGAACTTAAAAATACTTCATGTATAATGGTTATATTCATAGGTAGGATTACTCTTTGTATGTT
>NW_007395026.1:0-1023 GCF_000475195.1 Diaphorina citri | reverse complement strand
GCAAAATGACTGGACCTGAAAACCATTCTCTTTGAGGGCAGTTCTCCCTCTTAGTATTTTATTTTTCAAGAGTTTTCTCTCTTAACCATAATAACATTGTCTTTATTTTTCATTTTCCTCAGAGCTCGGCTAAAACGTTGAAGAATATCAGTGAAATGTTCTACTATGCTCAGAAGGCTGTGCTTCACCCTATGGCTCCCATTTATATCAGTGATAAGCAAGAGGTAAGTCTAAAGTTCGATTCCCTTCCGGGAACCCTATGGCTCCCATTTATATCAGTGATAAGCAAGAGGTAAGTCAAAAATTCGATTCCCTTCCGGGGTAAACCTTATCCTGTTTTGGATACGACCGCTAAGGTTCGTTCTCGGAACGACTTTCTCGAAATCTGTCCTTATCTCTTCTATTTTGTGACGATAAGACGTCCTCTGTTACAATTCCCTCTGACATTTATTTATTCATTTATTTTAACAAACTCCGTCTCTCAGTCTGAAAAAACTAGGCTAACTTGGATTTTTCTTCTGTTTCAGCTAACACCTGAATGTATCAAAGCCCTCACAAGGATATTCAAGGTAAGGGCAGTAACTAGAATAAAATATAGAATGTATCCTGTTCATACGTGCATACTGTCACAATGAGACTGAAAAGTCGGTCTCCGCCGCGTCATATATTGGTATAAGTAGGGCCATCGGCTATAATAAACGCCCGATGTCACTGCGACCTGGTTGGATCTTTTGTGACTGATTTAGTTATCTAGAAGAGCCCTAGACTTCTTACGAAGGCCAGTGTTCTTTTAGGACTGATCTCTTTGACCTCTTTATGATCATTTGATCATCCTTGAGAGATAAAGCAGTTGTTTGTGAGAGGCACATGAAAAAAAAGGCTCAATTCTTTCCTTCAATAAAATGTACCCACTGTAATTCTCTCACCAGGTGTGTGATCTTGATGACGACAATCTCCTCAGTGACAAGGAGTTGAACGCGTTTCAGCGACGCTGTTTCGACGCACCCCTCAGCCGAGACTCCC
>NW_007395025.1:0-1023 GCF_000475195.1 Diaphorina citri | reverse complement strand
AAAAATAACTGTAAAAGGTCGAAAATTCAATTTTTATTTTCCGTTCTAATTAAAGAGTTCAAATATGTGTGACGTCAGACTTTACGCAGCACGCAGTTGTTTTTTACTTTCCTTATCCTATAGGAAGGAAAGTAATGTAATCGGGTCAAATTTTCGATGGTCAGTTTTTAGTGCCAAAACACGTTTTAAGGTCCCTAGAGCCTAAATCCAAAGTTTCAGCCATTGGTCCGTGTGTGTGTCTGTCTGTGTGTCTGTCTGTCTGTCTGTCTGTAAACAAAATATCTCGAGAACGGTAAGAGCTAGAGACTTGAAATTTGGTATGTAGATGTCAAATGTGACAAGGATGCGACACGAAACTTTTGGTTAAGACCGGTGCAACGGTTGGCGGCATTTTACCGCTTTTTGGCGGTTTTCGGTGTAATTTAGGGAGCTTTGCTCGGGACATTTGATGTGACGTCATCGCCTACGGGAGCGTATGCCGTGACGTCAAAGTTCACGATTTACCGGCATTTTTTTAATCGATTTATCTCGGGATCTAGAAGTTGTAGAAGAAAAAGAAAAATTCCGTTGGTCCTCATTTTTCCCGCTCTATGACTTTGAAACATCACCCAAGTAAGCGCAACTGATCTATTATTATTCAAGTAGCAGGTATGAACTGTAGAACTAACAAACAACTGTAAAAGTCATTTTAACTCAATTTGTGGACCTGGCCATAAGAAGAATCGCTGATATCCATTGAACAGGTGTAGATGGGCCTTGAATAGCATTTTTTTTTTTTTTTTCAAGAGGTTTGATAGAGGAAACTGTCCCTGTTAAGGTCTTACCATTCCAAAATTGAGGAAAGAAGGAAAGCAGGCTAGGAGAAACCTAGCCGTTCCAAGAACAAATCATATCTGTTTAGGATAGTTTGTCCTGGGCGGGAATCAAACCCGCGACCTGAACTCGATTTTTACTTTCCTTATCCTATAGGAAGGAAAGTAATGTAATCGGGTCAAAATTTTGATGGTCAGTTTTTAGTGCCAA
>NW_007395024.1:0-1023 GCF_000475195.1 Diaphorina citri | reverse complement strand
CGTATGTCTTATGTATAAATTGTTGCAAATAATTTTCCAGTCCTAATGGTAAAGGGCATGAATCATTTGGCGCTCTTTGAATGAATGCCAGTGAGGATAAGACGAAGTATGGTGATGATTAGAGACTAGTTGTTTTCAAACTTGAAAGGCCCCACTTTGTTTTCTGGGTTCCATTCCTGAGAGCTTTTCAAGCTTTCCCCTTCCTGGGTGTACTTTGTAAGCTGCGAATGATGAACTCAATGTATGGACATGGTGAAAACTATCCAATAGGGGTTTTCCGTCATCGTATAACTGCTAAGTTTTTTAGTGACGAGGGGTTTCACCTTCCATAGGAAGACAATATCCCTGCCTTCTCAGCTTAACCTCACCCCGCTTGAGTGGAGTGGGCTCAAGATTGCCCTGATGTATACCTTTCCGAATACTAACCACGTGCAACGTTGCCTTTCAGTATTTTTCGATCGACGTCGATCGATGGCCGGTGTGGATACAGCTTTAGTTATTGTTTATGTTGTATTGTTTACAAGTCGTCTTTGGTGTTACATGTTTTCCCATCCCCTGGGTTTGAACGTCCTGTTCCACTCCAGTACCCTCAGGTTAAGCAACGCTGGTTCCATGTGGTGACCTCCTGAACACTGATAATAATGTGATGTGAGAGTTGTGTTGTTTTAAATACATTCTATTGCAGTTTTTTTTTTAGTACAATGTCAATGCTAATTTGTAATGAAGATTTCATTGGATGTGAGTGTACGTTGCTCTGTGAACACTGGTTTTACCGTGTTAAATTTAATTACCTAGGATTCTATGACCTAGGTATCTGTATCTATGATCATTACGAATATTGTCAGGATTAAATAAAGTTGATGTGTTTATTAGGTACCTATGTGGTACATTATGTACTCTAATTTCCGGACAGTTTTTTTCTTCTTTTTTTTTTTAGTCCCCTGCTGAACGAACGAAGTGAAGCTCATTTTTTGTGATTTGTAATATTCACGACTATTTGCAATAGTGCATACAATATAGGCA
>NW_007395023.1:0-1023 GCF_000475195.1 Diaphorina citri | reverse complement strand
TTGTAAACTTCTAGAAATCTCGAATCTTATGAATGTTAAGAAATTCACAATTATTTAAAATTCTAAATCATACTCGTAATAATATATAGATTCTCCGTTTGGATAAGATATTATTAATGTAGGTACTTAAACCATGCAGGATAGAAACGATTCTTTCTTGAAGATAATTTTAATTTTGATCAGAACATAAAATGAGACCCTCATATGGCTGAGGATTTAAAATTCTAGAACCATAATTCGAGAATTATTTAAGATCTTCAAAGGAATTCCTGAGGTTACCCTAGGTCAGTACGGTAGGGTTCATCCTACGCTGTAGGTGTAGTTGTAGAGATCATACTGAAGAATCAGTTGAAGGACAAAACTCAAAAAACTCGATTTCTACTTTCTAATGATATCCAAGCCCCTCCGACTCGTCTGTCAGGAACAAAATCTGAATAAATAAAGCCCAAACGAAGGATTTTACACATTCTGACATTCTAAACCCGAAAGCTATTTTAATCTTTCAAGCATTATGAACAATATCAAGATAAATGCTTATGTTTTACCACCCTCTGCTTTACTATTTTGGTACTTAAGTACTTCTTTTATCATGATCTTATTGACGGTATCCCTTCAGCCCCATCCCTTGTCCATTCACCCTCATAGTCTATACCTGCAACTACTCCTTTCACCCCCTCAGTCTGATAGTCTAGAGGTCTAGACTTTCCTTTTACCCCTATTCCATCTATAATCTTTCTTCAATCAATAGAAAACGCCACAAGCGGTGACAAGCGGCATTGTTGACGAAATTTCAAATTAAAAACATCTCTGTCATCTATATAGTCATCTCTCTTCCTTCACAGCTTCAACACTAGTACTTAGCAATAACCTCCGCGCTCAAAACAATAACAACTTCAATATAGGTGCTCGTTCTTTTGCATTTTCCATCTTTGTGATTAATTGATTAATTATAATTGTGATGGCAATTTCGATTTTGTAGGGCAATTTAATAAAATAATTATTACAATCAAAAGACGAACCTAA
>NW_007395022.1:0-1023 GCF_000475195.1 Diaphorina citri | reverse complement strand
GGATTTCAATCCTGGATCAATGATCAACTTGGGTGTTAAATATAGCTCCTCCAGTCCTCCCTTGTTCTCAATCTAAAGGAAAACGAATTTCAATTGAGGTAAGCATGATTTCTTGTCACAATAATCGCTCTCCGATTGATACACCTAGCTTAATTTTATGAAATAGAACCACCGACCTCTAGATCCAAAGTCCACCGCATTATCCAGTAAACCACTGAGGTTGGTCATTGTCTAAAATGATTCGACATTGTAAGCTCGGTAAGCCCTAGGTTATGCTTCAATCATCTTGACCATAGTCTTCTTCGGCTGTCCATAGCTTCACGTTATTACCACAGGCAGACATGATATGCTTCCTCGTTGGATGACTGCATAGGGAGTTGACTACTGCTTTGCCCACGGAATGAATCAGGGTAGAAATTTGGCTCGAATCCACCAGTTGCCACTTGTAGATTTTGCCATCGCTGGAGCCACAGAATATCTGACTGTCCTTGCTATCCAGACAGCACTCGATCCGGAAGTCACCCGACTTGTGACCTTTGTATCTGCAACATGGGAGATGGGAGAGGATAGGAGTTCAAACGGTTCACCTGACTTACTAAAAGGAAGAAGAAGAAGAAGAAGAAGAAGAAAAAGAGCGTTTCGCCACCCTCTTCTAGCATATTTGGAACAACTGCCCATCCGGTAGTATGTCCTCATCAGATGGACGAGAAAACACAATACTTCCGATGTAGATGCTAGGTCAACACGAAAACATCCATAAAGTAACAAGTAACCTATTGAAATATTTGCAATCGAAATACGAGTGCAAATTTTCTTTACAATGATGCGCATCGAAGTAGTATATACTCACTCTTCCAGTAATTCTCCTGTTGCCTTGTCAAAGAGGCGTAGACATTCATCCGTGCTACAAGTGAGAATACATTGACAATCTCTTGTGAAACAGGCGTCCACTATGGGCTCTGAAAACACAAGATTATTACACTTGAAAAGGAAAGTGGTTTTTATAGAGGAAACTGGAACTCC
>NW_007395021.1:0-1023 GCF_000475195.1 Diaphorina citri | reverse complement strand
GAGGTAGGGGAGGAGGAAGGGAAGGAAGAAGAGGAAGAGAAGGAGACGAGAGACAAAGTAGGAGGGAAGGAGGAGGTGGAGGAGAAGGAGGAGAAGGAGGAGGAGGAGAAGGAGGAGGAAAAGAAAGAACAAGAAGAGAGAAAGTTCAAACGAATATCTTCAGACTTGTCTCTTCTCCCATCTTTTGTTTTTATTATAAACGACCTTTTAATTTGAAGACGAAAGACTAGAAGAGAAGAAAAGATAATTTTTCTTTTGAACGTGGAGTATCGACGTATCCATGATTAAAAAGAAAATTAATTACTCCATCTTCAGCCAGACTGGTTGGGTGGAAGAGCTCTCTAAGTGAGAATCCTGCCATTCAAGCCTTGAAAAAAGCGTCACCATAAAAAGACATTACCTATTCTTGAGAGTTTGTAGAAAGTGGAGAGACTTGAGAATTGAAAAAAAGGAGGTACGTATTAGGTGAAAAAAGTCTATGATGTTGTTATGATGTTATGATATAGGTCCTGGTAAACAAATAATGTTCGATATACGGGAAACAAATTTACGTTTTTAGGACCAAATAGTAATCTGAGGTTTCGATTTTTGATTGAGACTTTCAAAAGACCGCAGGAATTTTCACAATTCACGCACAATAGAAGGATAAAAGACCAAATTACCAAAGCGAGTTTGCAGAAAAGGTTCACAATTCCCACAAACGCGAAACGGCTGGATAATACGATGAAATCGACAAATTGATGATTATATCTCGACTCTCGAGTATGTGCTGCAAGTAGAGAAATTTAAAAGAGGAATTTTTATGGGGAGGGAATTTTTATGATATAGGTCCTGGTAAATAATGTTCGATATACGGGAAACAAATTTATGATAAGGGAGATAACTTTGACATTCGGGGGTTGGGTTGTTCTGGGGGAAATGGGAAATGATTAACTGGGGATATAACATTTCCTGGCAAGTCTGGAGATGAAAGGAGGGAGAGAGGGAGGGAGGGAAAGGCAAAGCAAGGGAGGGGGTAAAGAG
>NW_007395020.1:0-1023 GCF_000475195.1 Diaphorina citri | reverse complement strand
AAAAAAAAAAAAAAAAAAAAAAAAAAAAAAAAAAAAAAAAAATGAAACTTGTCTCCGTTCCTCATTTTGAAGATGATGTGATTAAACTGAGTTTACTTTTATTTACTACTTGGTACATACGAGTAGAAGAGCAGTACTCTTTTGTGTGTGAGTTTTTTATGTAATATACCTATAGGTATTTATATAATTTTATCTTTCGCATCAAAAGAAGCTTAAGACAGGAATTTCAAGAATTTTCTTTCTTAATTGTTTTAAATTGTAGAGACTAGACTCACGTCAGACACAAGTGAGCTTTTAGTATTTTAATTTATAGTGATGAGTGAAAAAAATTTCATTTTATTTTTCAAGAGGGTAGTTTATTTGCGAGGAAATAGTAAAGAAGGAAATAATAATAAATAATGAGCTTGTAGGTACTATCAGTAGTGGAAGACTTCTAGTTTCTTCAATCATATTGTGAATGCCATAAGACTCTTTATTTTATTAATTCATTTGATTGTTCTAGACAAAAGCTCACCCCTCATCAATCAATATTTCAAAGTTTCTCACTTTGAGTATGAGGGATGAGAAAAAAACGTGAAATTTCAAGAGACAACTTACCTCAAGAGATGGATAAAAATAATTTCAGAAGAATGTACAGTGGTGGGCCCCAATATTATGATCCCAGAAGATATTAATGAGTGAAAAAAATTTCATTTTATTTTTCAAGAGGGTAGTTTATTTGCGAGGAAATAGTAAAGAAGGAAATAATAATAAATAATGAGTTTGTACTATCAGTAGTGGAAGACTTCTAGTTTCTTCAATCATATTGTGAATGCCATAAGACTCTTTATTTTATTAAATCATTTGATTGTTCTAGACAAAAGCTCACCCCTCATCAATCAATATTTCAAAGTTTCTCACTTTAAGTATTTCTCTTAATAAAATAATAACCAAGGGAAGGATCTGAAAAATAAAATGTTTTGTCAGCTTTTTTTTTTTTTACTTTATTAATTATTGAGACAGAGTGTTTCCTTTATAAAGTTC
>NW_007395019.1:0-1023 GCF_000475195.1 Diaphorina citri | reverse complement strand
CTAAACATTTGGAAGTTGGCCTACATCTCAAACACAAGGCGGATTTTCACTTACCTGAAACAAAGAAACAGATTGAACAGTTAGAAACATATTAAACATTGAAACAGTTGGAAACATGCATAATATTGTTAGATTAGAATGATTAGACCATAACAGAAGACGTTAGATAGAGGGAACTGAAACTGCTAAGGTCTTATCGTCCCGAAAGCGACGCAAGAAGGAAGACAGGATACGAGGAAAACAGCTGTTCCGAGAACAAATTTTATCTGTTTAGGATTAAATCCACCTCGGGCGGTAATCGAAACCGCGAACTGGCGCTTAGACGCGCTACCTACCAAGCTAACAAGGCTGGCCATAACTGAGAAAATTAGAAGGTAGGTATAAATCTCTCTCTCTCTCTCTCAAAAAAAAAGACACTATTGTTTCTGAAACGTCGATACAACAGCCCGTCCCTCTAAGCTTGGTACGCCGCAGTCAGGCATTCATACCATGTTGTTGTTGATATTGTAGCGGCTTCAGCTGTAACCGAATGGTGATGGCAGAATCAAGCATTCATACCATGAAGGGAAGTGGTCATCGTAACCTGACCACAAGGTTCTGCTGAATGCTCTAAGCTCAGGAGAGCTCATTAGCTTGTAATTGGTGTGAACAGGCCCTTGTTCTGCTCATAGTGAATAACTTTTATTCATTGTGAATATAACTTTCTGTTCATTCCGTATAACTTTAACTCATTGTGACTTTAACTTGGTCATGTACAATAGCTGATATATCTGTGTCATGCTCATGTACAGTAATATAGTTATAACATTGTCATGCACAATACTGTCATACGTTGCATACATTGCAACCAGATCGTGACCTTTTGGTGCAGTGCAGAGAGCAGTGCAATGTGAGAGTTGCCAACGATGAAATAATAGCTTGTCGTACATTTGACGTAAATTGTAATGAAGCTAAGTTACAGCCCTGAGCTAGGTACCCAAAGATGGAATACTTAGAATAAAAACAACATCTCTTCTGTATTTC
>NW_007395018.1:0-1023 GCF_000475195.1 Diaphorina citri | reverse complement strand
AACAAATCTGAGCTTTCCTATTGGCTGAAAATTTTCAAGGTCCTCTGTTCTCCGGCACTGAAAAAGCCGCGTTCACGTTTCAAATTTAAAATGTAATGTGTGTTGCGTTGAATACAGATTTCACGGCTGTCTTTGGTCGTTCAAAAATTCCTAATCAGGGACGATAGCACAAATAGCACATGAATATCAGTCGCGCTTACTTGGGTGATGTTTCAAAGTCATAGAGCAGGAAAAATGAGGACCAACGGAATTTTTCTTTTTCTTCTACGATTTCTAGATACCGAGTAGCAGGAAAAATGAGGACCAACGGATTTTTTCTTTTTCTTCTACGACTTCTAGATACCGAAATAAATCGATTTAAAAAATACCGGTAAATCGTGAACTTTGACGTCACGGCATACGCTCCCGTAGGCGATGACGTCATAATTCATGACTCCCGCTTCGTTTGTTTGCGCGCAAGCGTTTCTGCGCATTTTGACGTGAAATCTGACGTCACAACTCTTTGAACTTTTTCATTATAACGGCAATTAAAATTTGAATTTTCGACCTTTTAAAGTTACTTTTTCGGAGTTTTGACCTCAGATTTGGATTTCTCACAACTTTTTACGTAGGAATCGACATTTTAAAAATATTTTCCCAATTGCAACTCCTCCATTAACTCATTCCATAAGATCACCAAAGTTTAAGAGCGTTGTGCATGGTTGATATCTGGATGGGTGACCAGCTGGGGCAATCTCAAGCTGGCATTTCCCAGCCCCACTCAAGCAGGTAGTGAGGAAGCAGGGAGCTTTCTCAGATCGTGGTCCTTGTCTTTCATGCTTAGGTAAGGTACGCAACCAGCTTGGCCTTCAGTGTAGCGCGTCTCCTTTGTAAGCGTCCTAAACATACAGTCGAACCTGGATAAAGAGCAATCCAAGGGACCGGCAATATTTTGCTCTTTAAAATATAATCTACTCTTTAGAGAGGTTCTAAATTTTCAAATTGCTCTTTATAGAGGTCCGATCCAAACTGATGAAATGAGCC
>NW_007395017.1:0-1023 GCF_000475195.1 Diaphorina citri | reverse complement strand
TTTACAAACAAATCAATTAAGGCTGGATGTAGGAAAATGTCTCAGTACCCATTAAAAAATAAAAAATAATAATAATAAAAAAAAAATAATAATAATAATAAAAAAAAAATATCTGGCGTAGGTAGTCGATAGATATCATCCTAAAATGGTCCAGTACATGCAGTAGGTACTAAATTAATAATTTTTAACTTGACAAATGTTGAAAATCGATTATGGGTATTTCTTTAAAATAGAAAGAATCTCCCAGTTTATAACATGATAAGATAGTAATCTTGGTTGAAGTTTTTAAAGGCTGACAAAGTTACAACGTAGATTTGTCTAGTCTGTCTATCCAAATTCGAAAAGAACATCTCTCCGTGTTCAGAACTGACGGCTTTGACAGTCTAGTTATGGTTCCAGTCATAACTATCAATTTATCTAGCCTTCAGACCGATTTAAACATAGAAGAGTTCAGCAAACAGTAAAGTAGATAGGTAAATATTGAGTTTCAATTTTATCCGACAAAGGACAAAGCTTTCAAACGTTTATAGAGGTTCCAGTCAAAATAAACGTAGGTCAAAAGTTTGCCCGAATTTACGTGCGCACACCTACATTTACCCCTAATTCAAACCAATGATTTTTGGGAAATTGAAATTGATGTTTTTAAAAGGGATTGAGGCAAAGGAGAAAATAGGAGAAAGCCAGCCGTTCCGAGAACGAACATTATCCGTTCAGGATAAAATCCGCCCCGGGCGGGAATCGAACCCGCGGCCTAGCGCTAACAAGGCAGACGCGCTACCAACCAAGCTAACCATGCTGGCAAAAACAAAGAAAGATTGTTGTTTTTGTTAAGTGGTGTAGCCTTGTCGAGTTTCCCTCCTACTGAAGCTGGGTTGCACCTCTTTTTCCTATGGTTCAATGGTTCATAATACTGGCTCCATCACGTCAAAAGAGGGCAAATAGGGAAGGGAAAATACAGCTATTCTTACCTTGAGTTGGTTGCCTTACAACAGGAGGTTCTAATGACTCCTCAGGATTCCTATT
>NW_007395016.1:0-1023 GCF_000475195.1 Diaphorina citri | reverse complement strand
GGAAAAATCCTACAATGCTGCAGTGAGCACCAAAGTTGTGACATAATAACACAAAGAAACTGCATTTACATTTATTTAGCTTTTCAGAGGCATAAAATGGCTTTTCCGAGGGAAGAAAACTTAGATAATATTGAAATTTTTCATGGGTGAGAAGAGACATTACGAAAAAAAGTCGGCGTTCATAATTTTCCTACTTTAAAATAAAAGTTAAAAGTGCTGAAAAACTTTCTTAATATGAATGGAACTGAATATCGAGAAGACAACGTGAACAGAAAAGCGACTGGAACTCGGCCAAAGAAAGAAACTTTCGCAAGTATGACTGAAAAGAGGTTACCTAGGTAAAATGTGTAGTTAGGCTCGTAATATCGCTGTGAACAGACCGTCACAAACTATAACGTCACAGACCTTACCGTCACATGGACGGGAATCAGTGGGAAAATAAGAAACATCTGGTGACGGTGCCGGAATGACGGTGAATGGTGACGGTCCAATCTTCGTCACTCTGTTAAAGTACAAGTTGGGAATGTCGGGATCTTTTTTTTTTTTTCAAGAGGTTTGACAGAGGGAACTGTAACTGCTAAGGTTTTATCGTCCCGAAATCGAAGAGAGAAGGGAAGACACGATAGGAGAAAGACATGCAGTAGTTCCGAGAACGAACCTTATCCGTTCAGGATAAGATCCGCCCCGGGTAGGATTCGAACCCGCGTCCTAACGCTTACAAGACAGACACACTACGAGCTAAGCTAACTAGGCTGGCTGGGACAACCTTTGTCAATCGGTTATAAAACACACGTTGGTAGGTGCCTATCTCATTTCTTGTTCCAATTTTAATTTTCTAATTTTATAAGCTCAGTGTAATTTTATTCTTCCATCAAGGAGCGTAATTATACCGTTCGAATTTATGATAGCTTTAATATCTTTTGCAGCAGTCTCTCAGTAGCCTTTTTTTTTGTTTCAAAGGCTTCATATGAAGAATGCCTCTAACATACTTTACTCCTTGGAGGGTCGTAAATTTATCCTTAA
>NW_007395015.1:0-1023 GCF_000475195.1 Diaphorina citri | reverse complement strand
CATTTTGTCCCACAACTTACCGTTGTGGCACCAGAAGGGCGTAAGTCGCGAGTTTTTAAAAATGAAACAGAAAATGAACTCCAGTATGCCGAGTCTTGAACCTGTAACTGCTGAACTGTGAGTCGGATAGAGTTAAAAGTTAAACCATTGCAATCCTCGTGAAAAATCTTGCAAGATCATTTATTTGATTATTTCAAAAGCTGTATTAGAAAGTTTTTAATGCCCATTATTACCATAAAAAGGGCAAAATTTCTTGAAATCACCGAGTCTCGAACCCGTAACTCCTTAACTGCCAGTTGGAGAGTTTTGAAAGTGGCACCAGTCGTTTTCTCGGAGAAAAATACATTAGATAACTTTTTTTTGTACATAAATGTCAACTGGCAACTGATGAGGCTCCAAAAACATTGTTACACTTTTTACATGCATTTTCCCTATGCTAAGTGCATAGAAAAATTCAAGTCAATTTCCCTATGCTAAATGCATAGAAAAATTAATTTTTAGGGAATTTAATTTTGAACAAAATTGATCGGAATACTTTTTTCGCTAGAACCATCGGTTTTCGAGATATTTGCAAAAATCTGAAAAAAAAGTCACGAAAAATGACACTTACGCCCTTCTAGTTCCGCTAGCCGTAAAGTCTCGCTTTGAGACTTTTGACCCCTTACAAACCCCAAGGAATTAACCAATTAGGTAACTAGTATCTAAAATCAAAGAATTACAAGTATTTTTTTTCCCAATTCAAGCTGCTGTTGAGAAAATTTTTTGAAAGCATAAAGTCTGGGACACCCTGTCTGCTGGATCGTAGTAAGCCTAATAATTGAAAAGGTGTTTTTGGTTTTTGTAGAGATGGTTTCTTCCGAACATTTATCTTCTGACTCATCACTCGCTTCTAATTAGCATCGCCCTGCATGTGCATGAGTAATCTGCTGTTTTCGAAAGAGGGTCCCGGGTTCGAATCCCACCATCGAAAAAAAATGCATTCAATCAATTGCAAATATTTTAAAGAGTTACTCTCTGGTGTTC
>NW_007395014.1:0-1023 GCF_000475195.1 Diaphorina citri | reverse complement strand
AAAGAAACAAAATGGAAGACACATGAAAACATTATGAAAGAACCAATTTTGTTGAATTAAGGTGATCTTTTTAAGCTACGAGTATATCTTTTAAGTATAGTTTCATTTCATCACTTAATCAGGTATGACTTTATCCACAATGATAAATATTATGGTACTTAATTTTAGCAAGGTTACAAATAACACAATACAAACATGATGATGTTGATGATCTAATATACTAATGACTGAGCCAATGCCATCATAGGGAGCTTAAGCTTAATTCACCACAACATTCAATACATTCGGTGGTAAACCCATGACAGATTGAGCGGTTGACATCACAGTATTAACTTCACTTTTCAGTCCGTTTGACTAGGTCTTAAAGACTGAGTTTTTTTCTTTATCAATTTCACCTGAATGTTATCTTATTAGAAATCAATGAACTTGAAAATTAATCTTGAAAGGAATCTTGAACTATTTTTGAAATTGGAAAATCTGTGTCGATATTATTTTATTTCTGACTTTCATTTTATTGCATCTGAACGAAGAAATGAACATGTTTGAAAATTCCAATATTGAAAATATTCAGCAAGATAAATGAGAAACTCGACCTGGGCCCTGTTTCATGAATGACTGTCATCAGGTCACGTGAGCTCATGGAGAGTCATGTCACGTCAGAAAAATGTGGTTCAAACTTTCAAAGTTCTACCATAGTACATGTGGTATAGGTGATTTCGTTCAAAGTGTAAGCATGAGAGCGTGACCTCAGTATAGCTATCGAAATCATCTACTATACGTATATTACTACAACCACATGTGTCTGACTCCCCATGAGCTCACGTGACGTGAGGGCAGTGTCTTTCTACCTTTAGACACAGACGAGGTGAAAGCAAGGTGAAGAAAACGGATTGACACTTCAAGTTTTATTGTTTAATTTATTTTTCTTCATATTTATTTTTACTATAAACTGAAAAGCTAGTGGCATACCAGAACTATCGACTGTCAGCATGAACACGGCTGTTCATATTGAATTCACACTTG
>NW_007395013.1:0-1023 GCF_000475195.1 Diaphorina citri | reverse complement strand
TCTATGGGGACAGAGTGACAGACAGACAGACAGACGACACCGAAGCGAATACAATAGTCCGTCCCTTATACCTTTTTAATACTATTGTAATAATAAAGGAAGGACGGACTAAAAAGCTAAAAGAGACCCTTTACCTGATTTAGACCTCACTCGGGGAAAGCACCTTTATGGTTCCCAATTTTTTCTGGATCAATGAATAGGGAATAGGACAAGGACAAGTCCATATAGCCCTCGTACTCTTGGTAGTTATGGGATAAAAAAATAGCTAAAACTGGCTCTGGACATTGCTTGACAAAGAATTAACCATTTATTAGAACATTTTTTGACATTTCTAGTACGAGTAGTTAGGCACGTACCCCACTAAATAACTAAATGCTTGAACACCACATCTGTCTCAGACCTTTATGGTTCCCAATTTTTTCTGGATCAATGAATAGGACAAGGACAAGTCCATATAGCCCTTGTACTCTTGGTAGTTATGGGATAACAAAAAATAGCTAAAACTGGCTCTGGACATTGCTTTACAAAGAATTAACCATTTAATTAGAACATTTGACATTTCTAGTACGAGTAGTTAGGCACGTACCCCACTAAAAAACTAAATGTTTGAACACACATCTATCTCAGAAAAACGGCCCATGCCGCCCACACTTCGCAGAATTTATACAATTCAAATTTTTGGCTAAGTGTGAGAAAAAAAATGTGGTGTGAATATCACACGAATTTTCATCAAGTACATTTAGTGAGTACAAAATACATTACTTTCCTTCCTACAGGATAAGTAAAGTAAAAATGAACTTGGAAAAATAAAACAACATTGACTTGGGTTATTATCTGGATGGGTGTCTGTCCGATTTTTACCAATTTGTTACAGCCGCGTCTTTGGGCCATACGCCATACCGGGAATTTCGTACAAAACCGTGATGGGCAAAAAACGACCTTTTTCTGGACTCAGCGGGCTACAAAACGAATATTTCCACCTATTTCCCGATTTTGAAAATTCGGACCGATAGAAATGATTTC
>NW_007395012.1:0-1023 GCF_000475195.1 Diaphorina citri | reverse complement strand
TACAACACACTTGGGTAGCTACCTGGATTTGCAGTGAAAATTCAAATCTAAAAAATTACCTGTTTGTTTAAAATGCCACACTTTCACTGTCTGATCATTGCCACCAGAGATCACAATTTGATTCAAGTTGTCTGATACCACTCCCCTCACTCCACCTACATGACCAGGCTGGTTATCATGTCCATATGATCCTCTGTGAGC
This sequence comes from Diaphorina citri, assembly GCF_000475195.1. NCBI lineage: Eukaryota > Metazoa > Arthropoda > Insecta > Hemiptera > Psyllidae > Diaphorina > Diaphorina citri. Next base: position 822 of record NW_007395012.1, on the reverse strand, counting down.
ACCAGACTGTATATTAAACCTATCAACATGTCCTGAACTGTAGCCAATAAGGACAAAGTTACCACAGTGAGTTATGTACACACAGGTAGGCTTGCTCTGCTTTGCTTGCTTGCATCTTTCAGGAACCAAGAACATATCATCCATTTTGGATTTATAGAAGGACCATAGTGAAACTTTGTTTTTGCCAGTATGTATGGCAGCAATATTATTCCAGTCCTTCTCTCTAGCAAGTCCAAATGAAAATTGAGATACAGGTGGTAGAATAAATTTCTCATTCATTTTTTCCAACCTATTTTTCCTTTTCAAATTATTCCTGTTGGCACTTGCTATTCCCAAATTTTTATTGGATGTTTCACTTTTAGTGTTGAATATTCTCAATGTGGAGTCACCAGCAGCACTCAGAATGTTATCACTACTATTACCATAGAATTGAATATAGTTGGGAGGAGCACTATGTCCTTCACGAATCCTTAACAATCTTCCATTGCCATCAGCTTTGTCAAAAATCCACAACTTGAGAGTGTTATCAGGGGAGGATGTAACTAGTAATGGTTCATTGTAGAGAAAATGTGCTCCTGTCACAACCTTCCTGTGAGCTTTCTTGATTTGGTTTTCAACTTGTCTGTCTTCTAGATTCCAAACAGTAAGATGACCTGTATTACTTCCAGACACCATCATGGGTGGTCCATCAGTTCTAAATGATAAAGCTGTTACTGGACCCCATGTTTGTATAAACTCCATCAGACTTTCATCGGTCAAAATATTGTGCAAAATGATCTTTTTGTTTGATAATCCAACACCAATAATGTCAACTACAGGAGA
>NW_007395011.1:0-1023 GCF_000475195.1 Diaphorina citri | reverse complement strand
CGCTTACAAGGCAGACGCACTACCAACTAAGCTAACTAGGCTGGCTACGAAAAATGAAGATGCATAAAAGAAAGTTTGAGCGGAGAGAGAGAGAAGTTGAAAAAATAGAAGAACGAAGAAGAGGACAGAAGGAGAAAGAGAAATAGGAGAAGGGAAGAGAGGAAGAGGAAGAGGAGGAGGAGGAGGAAGAGGAGGAGGAGGAGGAGGATATAGAGAGTTGAAAGACAAGCTAGGGTATTTCATCATCACAAATTGATACTATGATAATTAAGAAAAATGAAGAGCGAGTGAGATATAGTGGAGAAAGAGAAGGAAGTAAACACACTTCCTTTATACTTAAAAATAAGTAAACTTCCTTTATATTACAAAAAAAAAAAAAACAAAAACAAAAAAAACAATCGAACCTGTCTAATTGGAAACCCAAGGTAGCGGCACATTTTCCCCCGCTTATCCAGGTTGTGGAGAAAATCCCATACCTTAGCTGGAATCGAACTCACGCCCTCCTGATTAAAAAGCGAGTGTCTAGACTCCACCCAAGAAGACAGTTTGTTTTTTATTTTCCTTACCTACCCCTCACACTGGCATCGGTAGTCCCCTTCATTAAGGAATACAAAAACAGGAGCTAGAAAAATTAGGGGTTACTTTGCACCCACAATAAATACCCCCCCCCCCCCCCGCACCCCTAATCCCACCCCTTCACATATTTTTTAAAAGCCCCCCCCCCCTCCCTGCACCCCTAATCTCACCCCTTGACATATTTTGTGTCTTCCCTGGCTTATTTACAAATTGGTAAGAACACACAGCACTCCCTTGTGTTCAAATATTGAATTATTGATAACAAGAACTTATTTTTTCTTTATTTATTTTATTAGGTATTATTTTTGTTTTTCATTGAAATTTATTACCAAATAAAAATATAAGTACTGAATCAATGAAAGGTATTGATTGGCCAACTGTATTTGGCCATATCGAAATTATCAAAGTGGATTAAAAAAAAGGTGACAATTTTTCACCCGTTAACTA
>NW_007395010.1:0-1023 GCF_000475195.1 Diaphorina citri | reverse complement strand
ATCAAGACAGCGGCACCATCACATCCTTCTGCGGTAAGTCACGGGGTTCGAATCCAGGCTTTGGTCAAACTTTTTTTTATGGGACTTGTTTAAAAGAGGCTTTGATAGAGGAACTGTAAACTGTAACAATGGAGGTCTTAGCATCCCGAAATCTAAGAGAAAAGAAGGACAGGATAGGAGAAAGCCGCAGGCGTCCCGAGAACGAACATTATCTGTTTAGGGTTTAGGATAAAGTTCGTTCGGGGCGGGAATTAAACCCACGACCTAGCGGTTACAAGGAAGACGTACGAACAAGTAACTTCAAAGCTCCTTTTTCTTTTGAAGCAAATACAAGGAAGGGGTTCGAATCTTGGCTTTGGCCAAACTTCTTCTTGTTTGCTAATACCACCTAGTCCTTAGTCCTTGGACGAAGTGTCATCAGTAAAACCGAATCAATTCATCGAGTGCTAATAAATACTTAATAGACATTATAACTGGGACAAGGTCTATTGAACAGTCATTCTTCGATGATCCGAATGTGTGTTTAGCATCAGTGTTCAAATGTTTACATAAGGTACCTAACTCACCCAAGTGAATGCTATAGTTTATTCCATGGAAGCTCGTTTTTCTAAGTAACGACAAGGGGTTCGAATCTTGGCTTTGGCCAAATTTCTTTTTGTTTTCTAATTTCTATAGTCCTCAGCTACCTGCCATCAGTGATTTTTTTATTTTAATAAATTCATTTTAAAAGGGGCTTGACTTTGAATGTTATGTGCTCATCAGTGAAATCGAATTAATTCGTCGAATGCCAATAATAGACATTATATCTGGGACAAGGTCTATTGAACAGTCATTCTGCGATGATCCGAATGTGTGTTTACTACCATCAGTGTTCTAATGTTTACATAAGATACCTACTCACCCAAGTGAATGCTATAGTGAAATCCATGGAAGAAGTCAGGGGGGAATGTATAGGTACTCTTACCAAATTATACTGTAGGTACTTTATTTAAATGGTTTAAAGCAAACATAACCTTCTAAGTA
>NW_007395009.1:0-1023 GCF_000475195.1 Diaphorina citri | reverse complement strand
ACATGAATCCTACCGTATCGCCAGATCTAAGTTATTTTTCTCCTACCATAATGGCGGAACCATGATTTCATGTGACACCTGAATCTGTCCGCAAAAGGTTAATATTGATAACAATGTAAAATAGTGCTATAAATGTATCACCTCATAAAAAGGAGAATACTTCCATCCATTCCATAAAGGGAATAACACTCCCTTTGATTACCTCTTTTATTCCTTTCTATGATCTCATAGAAAGTAATCTCCCTTCTATTACCTTTATTTATTATTAACTTTTATTATGTCATACTATTAACTTTCCATGTTCTCCATTTTAAATTTCAGATACTTGGACCGATACCGGGATCCGAAGCAGATAGCCAAGGAATATTTGGTGAAGAAGTTCAAGGCCACGGACCCCTTCCGCCCCCCTGCCCCTCCCCTCAAGTATCCAGGTCTAACGCCCCACGATAAGGAGAAGCCATCTTGGTTGAACCAGAAGGAACAGATGGACAGACTGAGATGGGGCAGGATCAACGAGTTCCTGGACAAGTAGAACAATGAGAATACCATAGAATGTGTCCTTTTCTTCTTCCTAGCCTTTTCCTATTTAAATAGGGTCGGCGTTTCTTGTCAGTCTCTTCTAGACAGCCCTGTTGTGTACCTCAGGTCCTGATAATATAAATTTTTCTCACCCAGGTCTTGATTCACACAATCTTTCCACCTTTTCTTCGGCCTACCTCGCCCTTTTTTCCCCCCTCACTTCCATTCTCTCCACTCTTTTCCCTATGTAGCTTTCAATGCCATAGAATGTGTATCATGTGAATAATTATCAGAAGATAAATTTGGAAACCAAAACAACCTCCGTGGCCGATTGGGTCTCACACTTTCACGCCGAAGGTCCCGAGTTCGATTCCCTGCGGGGTTGAAGATTTTTTCGGCATTCGGGGTCCACTCAGCAGTGAGTACAACTGAGTAGCTACTTTAATCCAGTACCTCCAAGATAACTAGGCTGGTGGAAAAAAAAAAAAAAACCTTTTTAAATGT
>NW_007395008.1:0-1023 GCF_000475195.1 Diaphorina citri | reverse complement strand
ATTGATACACCCATCTTTCCGCCCAAAGGACAGGTAACCCGCTCGTCTTACTATACCTGATTACCTATGTAACTCGTAGCTACTATGTACCTACTTGTATTATGTAAGACTAGGTACCTATTATTAGTTACCTACCATGAAAAACTTATAACCCAAAGACTGAAACTTTCCTGGGTAAACTACTCGAAAGAAAAACACCAGAAACCTCAGAACATGTGCTGCGGAGCAACTATAATAATTTTATTGAGCCTACGCACAAAATGGTCTATCAAAGAACATAAATTGTGAAAAGCACAAAAGTCGAAAGCAGGTTCAATAACGCCTCCATCTTTCATGTTTTCCAACCAATGGTCGGTATAACTAGGCTTGCCAAACGTCCCGAATTGGCCGGGACAGTCCCGAATTTCAGGGGGCCCTGTATACTCATCAATTGTATAGGTGAGTTGATTCACCTTGTATATCAGGGTGACCAAAGTTGTCACGAGAAGATTGGTATGAAATTTCCAAGTATCAAAGTGATCGACTGAAGTCGGTCGGTAGGTAGATAAGATGTAAATTAGGATTTGTTTGGCAAGACCAATCAATGCTTAGAAGATTAGAAGTGAAATCCCGAATTTCCGTTTTTGTCCCAGAAAAAATTCGGGACGCGTTTTTTAACTTTAAAATTAGGTACCTCCATAAATCAGAATTTGTTTGTCCCAGAAAAAATTCGGGACGCGTTTTTTAACTTTAAAATTAGGTACCTCTATAAATCAGAATTTGTTCTTACCTTTCTAAATTTGTCATGCTTTCATCAGTTTGCTCTTCCACTTTGCTAAACCTTTATAAACGAGAAAATGTTGTATTAAACCGTTGTCATGCTTTCATCAGTTTGCTCTTCCACTTTGCTAAACCTTTATAAACGAGAAAATGTTGTATTAAACCGCCTTAAACGAAATAGAAAGTAAAAATGAGCTGGTCCCTTGGATTCTCGTTTATCCAGATTCGACTGTATTTTGTTTATCTGTTTTTAATAATAGGTAT
>NW_007395007.1:0-1023 GCF_000475195.1 Diaphorina citri | reverse complement strand
TGGTTCCGAGATATTTTTTAATAAAAAAAAAAATCCAATTTTTACCTTGTACCTACGATGTTTTTTTTTTTTATCTTTCTACTTTATGACTGCTTGTCAGAGCACCTCCATAGAATTGGCTGTGCTGACTTCCCAATATGCCCATTATGTTCACAGCAATCACCCATGAATGCAGCACACTTAATTACTTGCCCTGCCGTCGAAGCCAGCTATGATATTGGGACGCGCGTAGGAAAATGACATAAATAATCAATTCCTTTGCATTAGTAAACAACAACAACAACAACAACAACTTTATCAGCAATCTCAGATTCGTAAGAACAATAGAGTAGCTAGTGTATTCGAATAGCGAAAATGAGCGACATCACCAAAGTAGAGTACTGACATTACCAGAGACCACTGGCGGTAAGGCTCTCAACTTCACCACTAATTCATTTTTCCTATAGCTATATTACTTTCTATTTTGTATTCTATTCCACTTACCCGTCAAAAGCAGCACACAAGGCTTGATTGATGCGACCCCACTTGAACAGTCGCCTCTCCTCTATAAATCTCTCAATGTGAGACTTGTATGTAGCAATGGGTAAGATTAGACGTACGTAGGCACTTAGGCTGGATTCTGAAAGAATGAGATCGTGAGTGAAGGTGCTTCTTTGCTATGTGAATTTTGATATAAGAAATGACACTTCCGATGTTCTGACTCCAACTCACACAGGAATGTCCAGTAGTCTGTAATGTAGCTGTGGTGGGAGGAGAGGGTGTAGAAAATAGAGAGAATACATTAAAATTAATCAATAAAGAGGTATAAGTACTAATTGCTATAAAATTATGTAAAGTAAAAAATATCATCTTATCTTATCTTGTCTTTTTTAGAGAGGTTTGAAGTTTGCCCTGGACGGGAATCAAACAGGCGAGCTAGTGCTTATAAGGCAGGCCCACTACCTTCCAAGTAGACCAGGCTGATTGGTACCGAGATATTTTTTAATAAAAAAAAAAATCCAATTTTTACCTTGTACCTACGAT
>NW_007395005.1:0-1023 GCF_000475195.1 Diaphorina citri | reverse complement strand
GATGTCTTTAACTTTGTGTTGTCCAGAACAAGATCCGTGCACATCAAGACATTCCCTCCCTGTGAAACTAATCCTTCCTTTCTCTTATTTTGTGTTGTCCAGAACAAGATCCGTGCACATCAAGACATTCCCTCCCTGTGAAACTAATCCTTCCTTTCTCCTATTTTCATCCCTCATTCTTCCTTTTTCCTTCCTCTCTTTTTTTCTCTCCCTCCCTCTTCCTAATCTTTCCTTTCTCTTCCTGCTACTCTCTCTATCCGTCACTCTTCTTCATTCTTCCCTTTTCTTCCTCTCTTTTTTATCTATCTCCCTCCCTTTATCTCACTGTTTCTCTACCTCCTCTCTAGTTCTCTCTTTCTATATTTACCTCAATCTTCCAGTTTTACTTACTCACTTTCACTTTTTCTCTCCCTCTTTCTTTCTATCTCTCTTCCTCTTCCCACTTTTTTTTCTCCAAGTATATCTATATCTTTCTTTCTCTACCTCTCTGTCTATTTTTGCTCTCTCCTCAAGGCCCCTTGTCTATCTCTTTTACCCGCTTCTCTTTTCTCTTCTCTCTTTCTCTCCCCAACTCTCTCTTCCCCATCCTCTCTATTCCTATTCCTATTTACCATTTTTCTTACTCCATTTCTCCATTTTCCTTCACACCCACACAACACAATCATACACCTCCACATTGTTCAAATTGGGTGTGATAGTGTACAATGCACTTGAAAACGGTTTACCGCGCTAAAAACACCGAAAGGTAAATAGAAAGGAAAGAAGACACCGTTTTTCTGATAAATTTGGGAAACGTTTTATATTTATTTCTTATGGGTGGGCGACACCCAAATAAACGGGTAGAATCAAAAGAATTTGGATAGGAGGAACCGAGGGAGAGAGAGAATAAGGGAAAGAGGCAAGCTGGACAGAAAGAGATATATAGAAAACGAAGAAAGAGAAGGAAGGGGAGAAAAAGACAAGACAGAAAAAAAAGAAGAAGAAGAAGGCGAGGGATTATTATTTTTGTCACGTAAAAGTTTT
>NW_007395004.1:0-1023 GCF_000475195.1 Diaphorina citri | reverse complement strand
AGGAATTTCAGGCATCAGTGCTTGTCACAAATGTCATTCCCCACTTTAATACACTATATACGCTCAATTTAATGGCTTGACTTGGTCTCGAACCACCAACCTTCAAAGTCCATCGTGCTAACCAGTACACCACTGAGGTTGGTTGTTGGAAACGAAGGACAGCGTATTTCAATGTAGCCCACGCCACGGTACGCAAATACTGACGGTCACCTATCCCCTTGTTTTCCACGCTCTGCGTTTCTTAACCTCGGTGTTACATCACAAATGGCCTGTTTTACGTCGCAATATGAGTTCCCTGGGGTTCAATGTGCCTCAAAACACCTACGAGTAAATAGATTAGGTACCCAAGTCATAAAATTTATCGTAAACACAATATGTACCAATGTACCTAGGTATGTGACTACGTGTGGATACTTGGATAGATAACTAGGTACATACTTAATACATACTAGGTACATACCTATAGGTAGTTAAGGTAGAAATATACTAACATCACATCACTTCACGTCACGTCACCTGAAGTCATAGTAAGTGAGAAAGATGTACCTACTACCTACCTACCTATGTAGTTCAAAGTTTTCCCATAATATTGTGACGTAACGTAACGTGATAGTCGTGTGGCTTATCCTGAACGAAATTACCGACAATATCATGGGACAACTTTGAAACACATCTTCCTGACTCCCCATGATTTCACGTGACCTGATGGTAGTGTGTATCTACATCTACCCTTGGGTACATAATATCGTCCCTCGGAACTCGGAACATATCAAAGGGACGTAAAAGCCACAAATTTTCAAATTTGATTTCATTCGTTTAAAAGAGTCCTTGTATATGCTGCCTATATCCTTGTGTCTCAAACAGGCGTAACCCAACTCCTGCTCAATCCTGAGGCCTATATCGACTTACTAGCTTGAAACAGATACCTGATAGTAGTCATAAAACAACTACCTACCTATCTAATATAACACCTAATTATTATTTATTTACCTATTATTGTTTCAATCAAACACTTTACCTAGG
>NW_007395003.1:0-1023 GCF_000475195.1 Diaphorina citri | reverse complement strand
ATACTTCCCATTTAGGTGCTGGGTCAACACGAGAACACCAGAAAGTAACCCGTTGAAATATTTGCAATCGAAAAACTATGTGTCGGGTATTGAGGCCCTAGGGCTCTACAATTTAATAAGCAAATTTCCTTTGTGTTGATCATTTTTGCCAAGTTTCATCAAAATCAACTCAATTTTTAGTATCCACTCAACTGTCCCCACGAGTCTAAGTGAACCGGTCTCCAAACAGAGAGCCGGAGAAATATCGACCCTGCCAGGAACAGAACCCAGGACCTTTGGCATGAAAGTCAATAATTAACATACTTTGTGTTTGTATTTCAGGAGCGGTGTATCAGATCAGGGTCCCTGACTGTGAACTACGAGAAGGTGGATGTAGACTATAGACTCAAACATAACGACCTACTTGCCAACATAGTTCATAGGTAAGCACCCTAGTCCTTGGTTTGAACCCCGCGTGTGTCGATTTATATTAATACTTACCTTGATTGACCTATTTATACTTATGTTATTTAAAACGTCATTTTCCTATGCTTAATAAGTACTCTAGTTCTTAAAGGGATTTATTCCAAAAGAACATTTTATTGTTAATGTAGTATAAAATAAACTTCAATATTATTATTATAACGGTTCACTAAAGCCGGCTACACACGTACATAGGTACTTCTGTTCTGATGAACCTCAACTGTAAGTTAGCTAGCCTGCTCAGAGTGCTCAGTCTAATTATAGTGTGTCCAGATCAATGTGACAGCAAAAAAAAAATAGGCATTGTTGCCAAACATGTCACATGTGCATTGGTAGAGAATCTCTAAAAGGGGAAGCTATATTGCACAGTGCTTCCTCCGACAGTGAAACAAAGTCAGTTTAGGCGATATCCACCTTACCTGTTCTGGAATCCAACCTCTGAACTTAGAGCTACCTCTGCATTTTAGAAGAGAGAGTTTTTCCAAAATAGACCTTTACCTGAATTGCAACAATGTAAGGATTTCCTGCAATCTGATTGGTTCCTCCATTTTGGGTTGATGA
>NW_007395002.1:0-1024 GCF_000475195.1 Diaphorina citri | reverse complement strand
AGCGAGGAAATGAAAGTGGTCAGCTGTTGAGAGTCGTTGAAGAAAGAGTCGAAAAGATTCGCTAGACCTTTGAAAAATGGTAGGGAACGTTTGAAAGACATGCTTTGGCAATTTAGACACTTTTGTAAGGCCTTCTAATCTAATTTGTTTAGATAAGGTACCAAATGACCTAAGAATTCTTCAAGATGTTCTTCGTAATTGAAGGAACAACACAGCAACACACTCTTTTGACTCGATGATTATTTTCTTTTATTCTGTCTGTTTGTAAGTTTGTTTGGTTTGTCCGATTTTGATGAAATTTGACAAATATATCTACCACCCAAAGGAGAGCTGAATATGTTTTGACTCGGTAGAAATTATGGGGGCTCCGTACGGGCCCTTTTTATGAGCCACTACTAGATTTCACTGAAATTTTCGTACCGTGATTTCGAGTGTTATAGACGTTATTGTAGATATCAAAAGTATCTACTTAGCTAGACTGGTAACACTCAAAAGTGCATGTGGTCTTACTAAAGATTTCTGAAATCAATCCTGCCTATCAAGTTGATCACTTGCCCACGTCAATCATAAAACCATTGTTGATTATTCTAGTAAAAGCATAAAAACAACGGCCAACACACTATTGTCAATTGATCATTTATTAGCATATTGCATCTTCCTATGGTTTTGAAGTGAAATTATTGAAAGTTAAGGTGAGATCACTGATGGTTTTGAAAGTGTCTTTGGAATCCTGCCTCGACATTTTAATCAAAACTTTGAAGTATGTACTTAATTTACTTTATTTGTTTTCAAAATTTCCATTAGGTATTCGTAGATTCTTAGAACCTAAATCCTTTAGGGCTGTTTGCCCCTACACCTAAGTGTGAGGTTGGCTTTTTGTGTATGGAGTTAGGCTGTATTTAGGTATTACTTTATTTATTGTACATCTAAACAAGACCCTTTGAGCTAGAAGGTTTTCATGGGTGAATCCCTGTATTACATTTGGCCATTGCCGAGACTAATAGTCACTCTTAGGGGTCAGATT
>NW_007395001.1:0-1024 GCF_000475195.1 Diaphorina citri | reverse complement strand
AGAGAACATTATAACTAAAAGGGTCAAAAACATTTAGTTGAAAATTAAATTGGATTTATAAAGAGAAGAGAAAAAAAAGGTCCTGGGGGTATAATTTAATATTTTACTACTGTGATACCTTCAGATAGGGTCATAGGGACTATGGGGCATAATCTCAAAACTTATGTTCTGGTTTTATAAGTACTCAGTGAGAACAGGGTGTTTCAAACGCCAATACAAAATTTGCAACACAGTTTGGTGGATAGGTAGACACTACCACAAATCGTGAAACAGAGGGACTGGAGGGTGTACTTCACAGAGTTTGAAAAACTGTAGATTTTACCTATCAAACAAGACCTTATTAAAGTTAGACTGCCTGGGTAAATGGACTTTTCAGTCTCATCCTAGCAATATAAGTAAAGGTGGTGTATTCCATTTTTTCAGCATTGCTAAGTAGGGTCTACAGAATACACCTAAAAGTTCACTTGACAGTTTGTCTGAGAAGTCTAGTATGAACAGCAACTGTTGCATGTAGAAATGTTCACTGTCCACACGACAGGTTACTAATATGTTTGTATAAGGTGATGATGGCTCAGAACTTCCAAGGTACCCTGTTGAGCACACTACAATAGAGCCTAACATATTGTAGGTTGTAGGTCTTATTGGATGGGAACTCCAGTACACATGTTCAAAACCAGTTTTGGGATTATTTTTTTCTTTTCTTTGAAGCTTCAAAAAGGAGGAGGAGTAGAGAGAGATTTGGTTTGGTGTGATAATATTCAGTACGGGGACTAGGGACATAATGACCTTTTTCTTCTTTTTTTCCTGTAAATAAAGGTAGGTACCTACCTCAAGAGATGTACTATTGTACCTCTGGTATGGAAATAAATAAATTACAAGTTATGATGTTAATAACTTGATATTTTCTCAGAAAAAAAAGAATAGGTACATAATGATAAAATAAAATATAACGATTTTTAACGTGGGGACACTTCTTCATTTTTCAATACTGTGTCTGATGTAGTGGGTGACTGCAAGGTATTGG
>NW_007395000.1:0-1024 GCF_000475195.1 Diaphorina citri | reverse complement strand
AATAAGAAAAGTAAACTAGAGTACTCAAACAAATTAATTTTTATAATTAAAAATCAGTCGAACAAAGGTCAACTTTGTTTGGACTTTATTATCGCAGCTGGGATTCGAACAGCAGTCACTGGATGTGAATCTAATACTTGAGGCAAACCAGTAATTGCTCATTCTACGCACATTCCAGCACGGGTTCAATTTCATTTCGTCCCGTCTTGGGATTCGAACCTGGCTGTTCTCACTTTTCTTTACACATAATAATAGGAGCAGAGCAGATAATGATGATGATAACGGGTTAAACTGAAATGAAAAGGTGTGTACAATAATGTACCAATGTCAAGATGTTTAGCACAGTCTCCCAATGAGGTATTTTCCATTCTCTCTATCTATCTCAACATTCACACTCTCTATCAGCGATTCTCAACCGGGGGTACGCGAGAGACCCTTCAGGAATACGCGGGGAAAAAAATGTGTATTTGCTGTGACACAGTTTACAGCGCACATTGATGAGCAGTCTCTCAGTACGAGGATAGCTTTCTAGCTTTTAAAAAAGCTTTTTTGTGTTGAAAGATGGCAAATTCTTTTTGGAGCAGTCTCTCAGTACGAGGATAGCTTTCTAGCTTTTAAAAAAGCTTTTTTGTGTTGAAAGATGGCAAATTCTTTTTTAAATATTATTTTGAGCTCTGAATCTGATTCAGATGACGAGTTTTTGTCATTGTGTTCAATGTTTGAGAATGTGCTGAATTTTGACCTCAATGAAGGTACTGAATTTCTTCAAAAGGTCCTGAGTGTGTTTAGAAATCAGTAGTAATGATACACATCGACCATTCGACCTTAGTATGGGTACACGGTACTCATTATGATGGAAAACAATCAAACTTTGGAAAACTGAGTCGTACAGAACAGTTTTAACTTGCACTAATGCTATCAACTTCTCTTCAATGTTCTCCATTTGCAATTCACTCAAATAATAGAATTTTCAAGGGAAATCCAAAAAAATCAACTCACAAAACAAAGAAGATCAAAATAAACT
>NW_007394999.1:0-1024 GCF_000475195.1 Diaphorina citri | reverse complement strand
CTAATCTATTTACCTACCGAAGAGCATCTACCTACTCGTAAAATTTTGTAGACAAAACCAAATGTCAGCCCAGAAAGAGGTCAGCCAGACTGACGAAAAACGCCGAAGCTAAGAGAGAAGCACCACAGGACAGGAGAAAGCCAGCCGTTCCGAGAACGAACCTTATTATATGTAGGTATGTTTAGGATAATGTTCGTCCCGGGCGAAAATCTGGATACCCTACAAACCCTACATCTTGTCTTTGATAGGTACTTTTTAATTTCAAACTCTGCTGTAAGGCAGAGACACACGGGTCACAATCGATAATTAGAAGGAATCCTTTAAAGAAAGGAAGGAGGAGGAGGAGGAGGAGGAGAAGAAGAAGAAGGAGGAGGATTAGGAGGTAAAAAAGAAGAAGAAGGAGAAGAAGAGGAAAAAGAAGAAGAAGACGAAGGAGAAGATGAAGAAAAAGAAGAAGAAGACGAAAAAGAAGGAGAAGAAGAAGACGAAGAAGAAGGAGAAGAAGAAGAAGAAGAAGAAGAAGAAGAAGAAGAAGAAGAAGAAGAAGACGAAGAAGAAGAAGAAGAAGAAGAAGAAGGAGGAGGAGGTAAAGAAGAAGGAGAATATGATGAAGAAGAAGAAGATGGTTGGGATTGTGGGGAAACTGTAGCACCAAGACCACAATTATTAGGAAACATTATCCTACGACATTTGTGAAGTGTAGACCCATTTGTGAATCCTACGACATTTGTGAAGTGAAGTTAGGAAACATTATCCTACGACATTTGTGAAGTGTAGACCCTGCTTAACACTGCGAATAGTTTGAACGTCTGATGAAAACTGTGTGGGTTGTCGATGCAAGAACTTCTGAGAAATATCGTTATCTATGTATCTGCTTGGAAACTATCCAGGCAGTTTTCTTTCTTCAGCAAGTGACAGGGGTAACCCTTCCAACTGCTCAGGTTCTCGGGCGACTTATTAGTTCATTACAATGGTTCAGGGCGACTTATTAGTTCATTACAATGGTTCAGGGCGACTTATTAGT
>NW_007394998.1:0-1024 GCF_000475195.1 Diaphorina citri | reverse complement strand
AAAGATATCTCTGGTGTTATCTGCAATTATCTTCTTTTTGATCTTTTATAACGTTCTCGTTTTCACTGCCTTTGACTTGTTGGAAAATCTTTAGTGTTTGTGTCATTACTGAATATTTCCCTCTTTTCTGTGAAAATATGCACCCAGTTGCCATTACTTTGTGTGTTACCTTTTTTTAATTATGTTCTAACTTTTGGCCCGAGTGTTTTCAAAGCGTTACTCCGGAATGCAATCCCATGTCTTTGGTTTGGTCTGATAAATAATTGCCGTGATACTTTTCGGTCCTCGTCTCCTCGTTCATTGGGAGATCTAATTTTTCGCTGATAATGTTTAGTCTATCATGGTTTATTTTATACACCCTTTTCAATTAAAGCTCTTACGACGATATACCTCGACAAGTCCCTATAATTTCACTATTAGTCCAATAGTCCAAGGCTCTATTCTCTGGTGTTCCTCAGGGCTCTGTGCTGGGCCCTCTTCTGTTCAGTCTGTTCTTTTTTTCTTTTTTTTTAAACTTAAGCAAGTTTATAATTTACAAAAAATACACCTATTTTGTACCAAATACATGAGACCTTGTTTAGACTGCGGGAGTAAAGGGACTTTTCAGTCTCATTCTGGCAGTATAAACAGGGTATATTCTATTCTATTCTATTCTCATTTCTCACCTACTCCAGGGATAGGAACTATCGCCCAACTGTTGTACATGCACGTATTTACGTTTATACACGATGTACATGACTAGTTAATGTATCTAATACATATATCTACGTATGTACATGCAGCATATATGAATGAACGATCGAAGATGGTCCGATTTCAAAAAGGTACCCACTAGGTTTCTCTATTAAATACTCGTATACTCAAGGATTGAGTGCATTGATGTTTTAAGCCCCTGTACCAAATTTGATCCAAATCAGACCAGACAATCGCCAGTTATAGCAGAACAAACAAACAGTCAAACATCTAAACCAAATGCAAAACTGTCGAGTGAAAACATAGACCTCACTATCGTTCGATCAACTAG
>NW_007394997.1:0-1024 GCF_000475195.1 Diaphorina citri | reverse complement strand
AATGAAACTAGCTAGGTATAGGCAGGTATCTAATTCGTAGTCATAGTTTCAAGTCGCTACCTACCCCTCCTTCCTCTCTCCCTCCCTCTTTTTTCTCTCCTCCTCCTCGATCTTTCTCTCTCTTTCGTTTCCTCTGTTCCTTTTGTCTGTTTACTTCAATAAGTTTAATACCTACAACGAAACGGTATTCTGAGATGGTAAGGCCCAACGCCAGGCAAAATATCTCAAGACCCGTAAAACTTGAAAACTTGAAATTTGTTTAGAAACCCTCAAATGTGACAAGGATCGACTTTCGGAAGATCGGTGCAACCACTTTTTGGTGGGTTTCGAGTGTTTCGACATAATTCAATAGGACAAGAAAATATCACTGAAATCTATCACAAGGGAGAAATTATTTTCTGAAAAAATTGCTCTTCTCACAGAAAAGAATGTAAAAAATAAATATAATCACTGGAAAAATTCCTTATTTACTTGTGGAAATTTGTTGAAATTTACGAGTCAAAAGGTAAATCTAAACCAAGAGATCCAATCTAGGTGAAATTTAAAACAAGAATGACTGTGGAATCGATAAAACCGTGAAACCAGGAAATCTTTATCAATGAATGGGGGAATAGGTGAATAGTGCATATGATGACGTCACATCCCCTCTTGAATGAAAGTATCTAGAGGGGGATCTGTGGTATGGAAAAGGAGAGGAGAAATTTTAATTCCAATATCGTTCTCAGAGCCAGATGGTACGGGGCCCCTTGGGGAAATTTAGGATGATTAGGGTGAACTCAGGGACTCTAGGAACGTGGAACTTCCCAAAAAGTCTTCAAATTTCAACCTAATTAAAGCTAACTATAGCCAAGTTTTTTTTATATTATTATTATTATTATTTTATTTTAGAGACTAGGAATCTCCCAAAGAAAGTTTTGTATCTACACACCTAGGTACTTATTTCTATTTGTGATACGGATCTACATACTTAAATGTAGATGCGTAGAAAAACGTTTTTTTTTTTTTTTTTTTTTTTTTTTTTTTT
>NW_007394996.1:0-1024 GCF_000475195.1 Diaphorina citri | reverse complement strand
AATCCCGCTAGTTCATCCCGAGGCATGGCCAAACTTGTGGAAAAGGCATGGCCGAACTTGTGGAAAATAATAAAAGTTTGCACTGCGCGCTCCCTATTAGCTGCATAGTTATCAAACTAAAAACATAAACAAAACTCAAAATGTTGATCGAGAGCGGAACATTTCTCTCCCGCAGTCTCTGCACTCTCTGTATTTCTTATGGAGATTTTAGCGATTAAAAATTGATATCTCAGGATCGGTTTAGAATTTCACAAAATCCTTTCTTATTGCACACCTAGACCATAAAAGGAATATTCCTACCAAATTTCAGCTTTCTAGGTGTGGTTCTTGAGATAGAGCGATCAGTGTGTGAACTGTGAATGGATCTTGTTCTTATAATATAAGATAATTATGTGTGTATGGGCACAGTTGTTATCATAGAACTGTGTAGACCTTACCAATGAGAGATGAAGACCCTTAAGCTGTGTCTACACATAGTCAACACCATCAATCAGGAGGCAGTGTATGGTTTTAGTGGACATTGATCAATGAAGTTGACTACGTGTGGACACAGCTTTACAGATCATTTAAAATTTCAAGGGTCCAACTAAGCTGAAAACCAATAATATATCCTTCCCTTTCTATACATCTCAATACTGTTGTCATCTCAATACTGTTGTCCTTTCTATACATCTCAATTACTGGTTTAATTTGTCTGTTTTAGAAAAGAAATACAAAAGAAAGAAGAAAGAAGTTGAAGATGAGAGCTATGTGGATGACCCTGGTGAACCTTTAGATGAAGGTAAGTAGTAGTAAGTAGCTAGATGATATGGTATTTGTTTGAACACATGTGTATTTGCTATCCTAGTTAGCTTCAAAAGTAGCATAATTCCTTTGTAAGTTAAATTGTGGGTTCAAGTTTCACATGGAACAAAAATCAAAACAAAAGTTGTCATTTAACATGAGTGTTTTCTATGTTTGAAATATCATTTTGTCCCCTACAGATGGTGTACCTGTGGCGGCTAAGAAGAATGTTGAAAAAGAT
>NW_007394995.1:0-1024 GCF_000475195.1 Diaphorina citri | reverse complement strand
TTTTTTTCCATCTCCATTTCCTAGAACATTATTTTTAATGGATTTTACCTGTGTAGAAATTAAACAATGAAACTTATATTTACAATATGGAGAATACACATAAAACAATATTTAACTGAATAATTGAATCAAGCTGTAATCGAATATAGCATTGAAAATCAGCAAATAATACAAAATTACAAAACTGGGAGAGATGATTGTATTATTTAGTGAATGCTTGTATTAATATTCACCTACTAGTAGTTTTGGCATCTCCACTACTTATTCATTTGCGGGTTCCATACACTATCCATTTGAAACAATATCTAAATTATTTAAAAGTTTAGGAATTATTAAAAAATATTTAAAAGTTTGGCAATAATTTAGTATTATTTAGAACAACATGCCTTCCTCTCGTCAATTGATGTGACAATACGAGTTAAAGCCTCACCACGCACGAGTAATTCACCATGCCGAATTACATAACTTTCCACTCCCATGTAAACATAAATATTGACAGAGTAAACAATCAGAACACATTCGCTTTTGATATTTTCATCAAAGGCTTTGAGACGAAGTTTGTTTTTGAGTTTTCCAACTTTCACTGACTCTAAGGACCTAGGTACCTCGACATATGTGGCTTGGTTGGCAATTGGAAATTGGATTACTTGGAGTAATGCGAAAATCTGCATCCATTGTAATCAAACCATAACAGTACCTATAGAATTCCTAGAGTCAATGTGACCCTAGCCATATTGGTTGTTGTATAGGCTGTTTTGCAAGAGAAGTGGAAAATCCTCTCAGAAATGAGCGTCAGATTACAGGACCTTTTGAGCACATTATACGAGTACAAGCTGAATTCAGTCGCTTCGCTCCGGAATCCCGCTAGTTCATGCCGAGGCATGGCCGAACTTGTAGAAAATAATAAAAAATACGGTCGCGCTGCGCGCTCCCTATTAGCTGCATCGTTATCAAACTAAAAACATAAACGAAACTCAAAATGTTGGTCGAGAGCGGAACATTTCTCTCCCGCAGTCTCTGCACT
>NW_007394994.1:0-1024 GCF_000475195.1 Diaphorina citri | reverse complement strand
ACACAAATGAGAGCTTACTCAGAGAACTCCACGAAAAATGGCATTACTCATTCAAATAATGAAATGGCAAGCCATTCTCAACAAAATGTATGTTCTACTGATAAGGAATGGAGATAATATTACCACAACACACATAAAGTTACAATACCCACCACGAAGCTAAAAACCATGAAACACCTAACCCATGAAAAATGGCATTACTCATTCAAATAATGAAATGGCAAACCATTCTCAACAAAATGTATGTTCTACTGATAAGGAATGGAGATAGTATTAGCCCAACACACATAAAGTTACAATACCCACCACGAAGCTAAAAACCATGAAACACCGAACCTAACCTGATGGTGAAATAGGAAATACCTCAACCAAGTTCCAACAGGTAGGGAAGAGATCAAAGAATTCTGCGGATGGATCTCAAATATTTGCCGATAGAGAGATAAATACAGCTCGAAGCTCAGGAACCAACAAGTAGGGACTTGTAAACACGAAAATACCAAAATTGTGAATCATTAGAGATTCAGATTTGATTCGACATACCCGAAAGGCAGGAGATGAACCAGAAAAATCTGGTGTGAACATCACACGACTTTCCTTATCCTATTAAATTATGCTTATTTGGGTGTTTTTCTATTGTTACTTTTACAATATCTCTAACCGTATAGTCAGTATAGCTGAAAACCGCCAAAAGTGATCGAAAATCGGCCAAAATACTGCCAACCGCAGCACCTACATCCTTGTCACTTTTGTGGACTACATACCAAATTTCAAGTCTCTAGCTCATACCGTTCTCGAGATAATAATAAATTACGCCAAAAAGCGGCAAAATACCAAGCGTTGCACCGACCTTAACCAAAAGTTTCGTGTCGAATCCTTGTCACATTTGACAACTGTACCCAAATTTGAAGTCTCTAGCTCTTTCCGTTCTCGAGATATTTTGTTTACAGACAGACAGACACACACACGGACCAATGCCTGAAACTTTGAATTTAGGCTCTAGGGACCTCAAAACGTGAAAAGATAA
>NW_007394993.1:0-1024 GCF_000475195.1 Diaphorina citri | reverse complement strand
GACCTAGTGAAACTGATATCACATTATCAAATTCCTGTCACCAAATACATGGTATCATTGTTATCTCGTCACGTGATCGTGGAACTGCATGTTAGCATGTATTTTATTTCACACATGACAAGGAATAATGTTTTAAACATAATAATGAGATAATGTTCAATAAAGTACCAGGAATTCAAAGACAATGTTCTTATACTATTTACCTGGGGCTTACTATTGCCTGTAGCTAGAAATGACACATTATGTCGCAATCATAATATACTATATCCAGATCTCGACCCACCCTAATGAAATTGAGGAGGAAAAATATCGTGATCATCTTTCTCCAACGAATATTAAGTCCAAATTCAAAGCTTATCGCATGTAGTGAAATTACTTGTGGACTCAGTTCATTCTAAGACTGTGGTAGATTTCCGGCATGCCCAGAATACAAAAAAAGAACAAAAATTCTCATTGTCAAGTCAGACTGAAGTCAATTTTGGCTACCCAGGTGTTTTTTTTTTTTTTATCCATGTGTCTTTTAGGTACTTACATAAGTCCTTGATTAAATGACATTTTTGGTTTGCCAACACTCACACTTAACTTATACTTTTTATGTGGACTTAAAGTTGGCACGTACCTTATTGTTCGGACGTTTCGGGTCTGAACTCCAGACCCGTCTTCAGCAATCTATCAATCTATCATTCGCGAACTCCGCGAACTTGTCAATTAGAACATAAAAAACGAAGACGGCTGAAGACGGGTCTGAACTCCAGAAACGTCCGAACAATACCTAAGGTACGTGCCAACTTTAAGTCCACATAAAAAGTATAAGTTAA
Organism: Diaphorina citri; assembly: GCF_000475195.1. NCBI lineage: Eukaryota > Metazoa > Arthropoda > Insecta > Hemiptera > Psyllidae > Diaphorina > Diaphorina citri. The sequence goes on along the minus strand of NW_007394993.1, from coordinate 206 downwards.
GTCCTTGATAACTACACAAACTGAAATCAAAACCTTCTTAAGAAATAAGGTTGGACCGTGGAACTTGCAAGACATTCTATCAAAGTTTCGAATTACAATGCCAAGATTCCAAAGTTCTTCATAATCTCAAGTAATAGCGAAACCAAAAACTAATGTTTACTGATGTGGAAACTGATAGGTACTCCCCACTATTTTACTGAAATCTG
>NW_007394992.1:0-1024 GCF_000475195.1 Diaphorina citri | reverse complement strand
TAGCGACCGGTGCCAGCATGGTAGGTAAACATTGGATTTTAGGATTATTGAGATATTAGGAAAATCCTACAATGCTGCGGTGAGCACCAAAGTTGTGACATAATAACACAAAAAACTAATTTGGAAATTTTCAAGGTGTGCGCTAATTTTGTCCAGGAGTATATATATTTTTTTTACAGTCCATAAAAAAAAAACTTTCAATATCCTCATAAATTTATAATGCAGAAAATTTAAAACATGAAATGTCAAAAGAATAGACTATATCTTGTGTATCCTGCCAGAATGAGACTGAAAAGTCCCTTTACTCCGGCAGTCCGAACAAGGTCTTAACGAATGTATTTCATATTAACATCGATATTGTTTGAGCACAAGAGCAGTTTCTTCTGATTGTCCTGTTTCATCACATCGAAATCCCACGTGATAACGGCACCCGGTGAGTCGATATTGAGAATTACCTAGAATAGTATAGACAAACGTTAGAAATGTGTAAACTTTAAAGGATATGCGAGTTGAGAAAAAACAAAACAATCAAGGTATCCTCATAAATTTAGGTATAATGCAAAAAATTTACAACATGAAATTTCAAAAGAATAGAATAGAATATATCTTGTGTATCCTGCCAGAATGAGACTGAAAAGTCCCTTTACTCCCGCAGTCCAAACAAGGTCTTAACGAATATGACATCGATTTCTTCTGATTGAACCCTTAGAGCTCCATTATTATGTGGTCAAAATCTCAAATAAATGAGGATAAAATTCCATGCCTCGGCTGGGATCGAACCCACGCCCTCCTGTTTACCAGGCGAGCGTCTTGACCACTACGCTACCGAGGCAGGATGTACAGGGTGGTTACCTATATCTTACCTCATGTACAGGGTGGTTCCGACTGACGCTGACAGAATGATATACAGTGTCCTCTGTCATCGCGTGAGTACCACGCTCCCAATCCGCCTCGCTCATGTATAGGGACTTCGGTATAAGACCCCCTGTACATAACAAAAAAAAAAATAATAAAAAAAAAATAA
>NW_007394991.1:0-1024 GCF_000475195.1 Diaphorina citri | reverse complement strand
TGAAAAGAGAAAGCAAAGGGGGGGAGGGGGAAAGGAGTAAAAGAGGTGGAGGAGGAGGAAGAGAAGAAGGTGAAGAGAGAGAAACAATGAGAAAAAAATGGGACACGAAAAAAGAAGAAATTGAGTGGGATGGAGGAGGAGAGAGAGGAAGAGCGAGGGGAGAGAAAGAGAGAGAGAGGGAGAGAGAAAGAGAGAGAAACAACCAGCAAGTATTAGCAATAGTAACAAGACTGTAAGGGAAAAAATACAAAAATAACAACAAAAGTAACAATAATAAATTAACAACAAAAAAGGCATAGAAAACACATTAGAAGATATTGGAAGAAAAAGGAAGAGCGATAGAAAAAGAAACAGAAAGAGGAAGAGGGTAGAGAAAGAGAGAGAGAAAGGGAAAAGGGGGGAGAGAGAGAAAGAGAAAGAAAAAGAAAGGAGAAAGAGAGAGAGGGAGAGAGAAAGAGAGAGAGAAAGGGAAAAGGGAGGGAGAGAGAGAAAGAAAAAGAAAGAGAGAGAGAAAGGGAAAGGGAGGGAGAGAGAGAAAGAAAAAGAAAGAAAGAGAGAGAGGGAGAGAGAAAGGGAAAAGGGAGGGAGAGAGAGAAATAAAAAGAAAGAAAAAAGAGAGAGAGGGAGAGAGAAAGAATGAGGAAGAGAGAGAGAGAGAGGGAAGGATGTTATTTCATCAAAGCAATAAATCTTATAATTACAAATAAATCACACCCATGAAGAATGTGTTATTCTGAAAGAGGCTTCTCCCGTTTCTACTTCCTATTCAATATCTTAAGGTCCCTACACACGTTCATTCAAGTCAAAGTAACTCAGGAAGGAGGCCAGAAAGTGAGTTTAAACTCTGTTTAAATCTTAATCTCGGTTTCAGCAATCTGATTGCCTGAAATTTTTAAAAATCAACCATCTAATGAGATTGCTTAATTCGAGAGTTAAATTTAAACCGAGTTTCGCCAGCCTAGTTAGCTTAGTTGGTAGTGCGTCTGCCTTGTAAGCGCTAGGCCGCGGGTTCGATTCCCGCCCG
>NW_007394990.1:0-1024 GCF_000475195.1 Diaphorina citri | reverse complement strand
TTAGAGGTTTTACTTCGCACGCGGTTGCCTAGATTGTCACCCATCCGGGTAACAACCAAGCACAACGTTGCTCAACTTCAGAGAACTACTACATTCAACGTACTATCGCCGCTGGCTACTTTCTAGTTATTTTAGTGGAGATGCCAAAACTACCAAGAAGAAATTTCAAGTTAATAAACAATCCTCTTGATTAATATTAGTGGAGATGTCGAAACTACCAAATACGAATATACAGTCACCACTCTCCCTGAAATGAGAAAAAAAAACTATTTGAAATACCTACAAAGTAGATATAAAATATTCGTTACATTAGAAGCAATATCTTATAAGTTTAGTCCTTACCCCAAAAGAGACCAAAGGCCGAAGCCCATATATTCGTAGAAGCTTACCCGACCTTCAGGGCAGTTTGTCCCTACATCTAAGCCTCGAAATGGTCAAATCCCATAACTTTTGAGGCCGAATCCCATAGATTTGTAGAAGCTTGACCCGATCTTTAGGGCTGTTTGCCCCTACACCTAAGCCTCTAAGTAGTCTAAGTGGTCGAATCCTATAACTTTTGTGGCCGCATCCCATAGATTTGTAGAAGCTTGACCCGATCTTTAGGGCTGTTTGCCCCTACACCTAAGCCTCTAAGTGGTCGAATCCTATATTTTTTTGTGGCCGAATCCTTTATATTCGTAGAAGCTTACCCGACCTTCAGGGCAGTTTGTCCCTATATCTAAGCCTCGAAGTGGTCAAATCCCATAACTTTTGAGGCCGAATCCCATAGATTTGTAGAAGCTTGACCCGATCTTTAGGGCCGTTTGCCCTTACACCTAAGCCTCTAAGTGGTCGAATCCTATATTTTTTGTGGCCGAATCCTTTAGATTTGTAGAAGCTGACCCGACCTTTAGGGTTGTTTAGGGACCTTTAGGGTTGTTTGCCTAAGCCGAATCCCATAACTTTAGGATCAAATCCGTCAACTTGTCATAACTTTCCCAAAAGTTTCTTACCATGTCTCGCTAGATCTATTAGCTCAGCACCT
>NW_007394989.1:0-1024 GCF_000475195.1 Diaphorina citri | reverse complement strand
CATTTGCAACTGCTCCATTATTTATTTAGTTTAGATAGAACCAAGTTTATCGCTAGTTTTTTCGTCTGTCCTGCATATTCGTGAATGATAAACATTGCAAGCTTTTTTTCTCCGCATTACCTACAGGTACATCTGAAGTTAGGTTTAGGAGGTTTCATTTTTTTTTTCCTTTCTTAAAAAAGTGCTAGTTTTTCTAGGGGTGTGGGTAGGAAACGAAAGGAAACATATGAAATTCTGCTGAAATTTTCACATTTCTCCTTCTTCTCCTTCTCCTCCCCTCCTCCTCCTCCTCCTCTTCTCTGATAAACATTGCAAGCTTTTTTTCTCCGCATTACCTACAGGTACATCTGAAGTTAGGTTTAGGGGGTTTCATTTTTTTTTTCTTTCTTTCTTAAAAAAAGTGCTAGTTTTTCTAGGGGTGTGGGTAGGAAACGAAAGGAAACATATAAAATTCTGCTGAAATTTTCACATTCCTCCTTCTCCTCCTCCTCCTCTTCTTTCTCCTCCCCCTATCTTACGTTCTCAAAGACTCCCTCTCCTCCTAAAATTCACACCACACATAAAATACTATTCCCCCTTCTTCTTCTCCTCCCCCTCTTCATTCTTCTTCGTCTTCTACTTCTTCTCCGTCTTCTACTTCTTCTTCTTCTTCTACTTCTTCTTCTACTTCTTCTTCTTCGTCTTCTTCTTCTTCTTTGTCTTCTACTTCTTCGTCTTCTTCTTCGTCTTCTACTTCTTCTTCGTCTTCTTCTTCTACTTCTTCTTTTTCTTCTTCTTCTTCCTCTTCTTCTTCTTCGTCTTTTTCTCCTTCTCCCCTTTCTTACTCAAAAGAAAGCATTAGCACTATTGTAAAATTCCCCCCCAGCCCCCTTAATCGGCACACACATAATATGTTACTGTCATGGTATAAAATTTCTAGATTCCGCATCAGACTCCGCAGCATTCTATTTGTTGTATTTTATTTAACATCTAACCGCTAACCTCAGCCCGGTTCATTCAAGGTCACTACCTCCCCTCAGATGGA
>NW_007394988.1:0-1024 GCF_000475195.1 Diaphorina citri | reverse complement strand
AAGCCAGCCTAGTTATAGCTTGGAGTAGAGCGTCTGCCTTATAAGAACTGGATATCTTTTGAATTGCTATTGATAGGTAGAAGCAATACGCAGGTAGACAGGAGCAAATGAATAAACAAAAATCCTAAGAATCGAAAATCTCCATTTTGACCCCATTTATTGGAGCGTGAAAAAGTGGGATGATTGCAAAATAACAAAATGAGAAACGAAATGCACAAACATAGCACGATAAAGGGCATCAGAGCCTGATAAGAAAAACCAGAGTGAGCGAGAGAGAGAGAAAGAGAAAGCGAGACAAACAGAGAGAGAAAGAGATATAGAAAAAGAGATAAGATAAACGTATTTTGAAAGATAACGAAGTTAAAAATACGAGAAGATCCACAGCTCATTAGCGTACGTAAAAATGTAGATTGAAAAAAAAAGGAGAATAAAAATAGAGGAAGTAAAAGAAGGGAAGATAACGAAAGAAAAATGTATAGGAAGAGGGAAAAGGAAGGAAAAAGTGGGGCGGGGAAAAGGAAATAAATTCATCTTTGAGATAAAGAGAGAAGGAGAAGAGAGAAAAGTCAGTACTGAGGATGAGAGAGAAAGAGAAAGGAAGGAAAGAGAAGAAGACGAAGAAGGAGAAGAAAAAGAAGAAGGAAGAAGAAGAGAAAAGAAGAAGAAAAAGAAGAAGACGAAGAAGAAGGAGGAGAAGAAAAAGAAGAAGAAGAAATAAGAGAAGGAGAAGAACAACAACAAGAAGAAGAAGGAAATTCATCTCTGATAGGAAGTAGAAGGAAAGGGGAGAGAGGGAGAAAAAAATGGCAATTGAAGAAGGCAGGACGAAGAATGGAAAAAGAGAAAATAAAAACCTCAACAATTTCATTTCTCATTAGTAAAAATTTCCCTCCCTCATCCCCTCGATTTCTTTCTCTCTCCCTCTGCCCCTCCATCCATCTCCCTCTCTCCCTCCCTTTGCACCTCCATCTCTCACCTTTTTCTCTCCCTCCTTTAATATCTCTTTCTTTCCCCTCCCTTCCTC
>NW_007394987.1:0-1024 GCF_000475195.1 Diaphorina citri | reverse complement strand
CTTTCCAGAATGCAACTACTGCCAAAGCTTTATTGTTGGCTGCAAGTAGATCTTCTCTGGTACATTTCTCTGGTAAGTTAGGGCATTCAAGTAGATGGTCTTCGCTTTGTATTGCTCCACAGTCACACTTGTCGTTTCCTTCTTCAAGAATCTTCCATTTGACCAGCTTTGATTTACATCTTGTTGTTCTTGTTCGGAGTCTGTTCAGAGCTTTCCAGGTTGTATATTTCTGTTCATAGCCAGTAGATATTTCTTCCTTTAGTTCTAGCAGGGGGTTGATGGTCCTTTCATTCCAGAGGTGTAATCTTCTTTCTTCAGGTGATTCAGAGCAGGTTTGGGTAGTTCTCATGAAGTTTTTCCTTGATTTTAGTCTTTGGTGGGTTTCTTCATGGTTGTACAAAGGGTGACGTTCATCTGACTGTTGTTTCTTTTTCTCTATTTCTGCGGCAACTTGTCTTCTTATCTGAGGTGGAGCAATTCCAGCAATCGGGTATAGTTTCTCAGTAGGGGTTGGTTTCAGGCAGCCTGTCACAATACGCATGGCTTCATTGATTGAAACATCAACATGGCTTGAGTGAGATGAATTTCTCCATACTGGAGCAGCATACTCTGCCGCAGATAAACATAGAGCCATGGTTGAGGTTCGGAGGGTAAGTGGTTGAGCGCCCCATTTTGAGTGTGTCAGCTTGCGTATGATGTTATTGCGCGTGAATACTTTTTTCTTGGTGTTGATGCAGTGCTGTTTGAATGATAGTGTGCGATCTAATTGGACCCCGAGGTATTTTGGGTTAGCACAATGTTCTAGCTGTTGTTGGCGCCATACAATTTTCAACTTTCTCCCAGCTTCTTTATTGTTTAGGTGGAACGCACAGGTTTGAGATTTACTGGGATTTGGTTTTAGATTGTTCTGGTCATAATATTCTGCCAAGGTTTTTATAGATTTGTTGATTTTGCTTTCCACCTGTTCAAATGTATTGCCTTGGGCTGCCACAGCAGTATCGTCTGCATAGATGAAATGTTCAGT
>NW_007394986.1:0-1024 GCF_000475195.1 Diaphorina citri | reverse complement strand
CTTTCTAAAGACGACAAAATGTTATAGGAGAAACAGAGGCGAAATGAGAAAGACAGAGGAGAGGGAGGAAGAGAGAGGGGAGCGAAAACGAAAAAGGAGAGAGAGAGGGAAGAAAGAGTGAGAGGGAGAGAGAGAGTAAGCAAAGGGCAGATAATACAGATATTTATCAGAGAAGGTTTCAATTCCACGCAAAAATATAGATTCTAGCGCTACAAAATAAATTTTAAATCTACGTTACGTACAGAACATTTTACAAAGGATTTCTTGGTATTTACACATTCCCATCAGTCACATACTTGAGGCCATGTTTGATACAGTAGGGGCCAATATAGATAATAACAACTTAAACCTAAATATTGCATGAATTACAGAGGATCTAGTTCAGAAAGAACTTCGAAATAAGAAAAAATATCCAATATATCTTCAGGATTTAGGAGATATCCTAAGTTTCCGATTAGAGTTTCAAAGAGATGGAAGATTCTTTGACGAGAGCATCAAGAGCATTTTGAAACAGGTCACTTTTGATTGGTTCTCGTGGATTGATAAGTGGATTCTTCACAACATACTCGACATAGACCTGGAAGAAGAAATTGGATTTGGGTGATTATTCAGAAGCCACAACAATGAGAAAGAAAGCTCCCTTTTGTGTTTAACCTAACCCTATAATAACAATGGAGCTCATTTGTGACAAATCCTTTTTGTAGCAATTTTCCATTGACATAACTTCTGAACAAGTACCTTAATTTGTGTTAGGCACAAATAAGAAATGTCCACTATTGCTGGAAAAGTTATTGAACATTTTCACCATTGCTCTGGAGGCTCATCCCCTGATCAATCACATCTGTATTTTTTGTAAGGTCAAGTAGTCACTTGGTCAAGTAGTACTGTGCTTCCTAGAAAACAGCCAGAGCCCAACAGTTGGTTTATATGTTTTATAAAAATATATAAGTATTTCTTCTTCTAACTCACTTTACTGTAAACAGAGGCCAAAAACTTCCTGACATCTTGTGCTTGTACATCTGTA
>NW_007394985.1:0-1024 GCF_000475195.1 Diaphorina citri | reverse complement strand
CCCCCCCCCAAAGTTTGAGTCTTTTCTCATATAGGCAAAGTTTATTCGACATAAAGTGTATTTGACATTATAGTCAAACCTAGGTATCTCTTTGATCGTTTTCCTAAATCTGACTCCCTGTCAAACAGGAAAGAAGTAAAGATACAAAAAGAGAGTGAGAGATAGGTAGAGAGAATGAGAGAGAGGGAGAAAAAAAGAAGACAGAGGAGAGTTTGTCAGAGGTAAAAATCAAGATAAAACGATACAGAGGGAGAGAGATCGAGAAAGAGAGAGATAAAGTAGGTTAGATCAAAGAATGTTGGTAGAATGAACAAAAGTATAACGTAGTTTTAGACGTGTTTCAGGTTTCAGTGAATTTCGCCGATCTACCATTAAAATCATTCTTGCTTTGCGTATTGCATACCTAAATAGATACACGGCATTCATACAAAATATTTCCCTGTATTCCTTCATTGTCGATCCCATAATTTTCTTGCTGTGCGTATTGCATATCTAAGTCAGATACACGGCACTCATACAAAGTAGTACTTAACTTCGAATTTCGCCCTTCTTCTTCCCCTTGTTCTCCCCTCCCCCCCCCTCCTTGAAAAAAACACGTGGGCCCAAGTACTGCCTGTTTTAGTTTCCATGTTAACACATTGACCGCCACGGGGTGAATCTGTGCGAGACACCGTTGAATACTTTTATAGCGTGGGTCGCATAATTATATGCGAGACGGTTCTACGGTTCCGAGAAATTATCTTGAAAAATAACGTTTTTTTACCCGTATAAACAAGACCGTTTGGCGTCAGGGGAAAATCAGACAAAAAGCCTTGGCGGTCAAAGTGTTAAGAAGTAGCCTATTTTCCTTTCGTAATATTAATGTAGGTACATTAGCTTAATTCGAATTTTTCTGTCTCAAATTGGGCTTGCCAAACGTCCCGAATCGGCCGGGACAGTCCCGAAGTTCAGGGGGTGTCCCGGCGTCCCGTTCAGTTTTTCATTTTGGGGCGCTTTGTCCCGAATTTCCGTTTTTGTCCCAGAA
>NW_007394984.1:0-1024 GCF_000475195.1 Diaphorina citri | reverse complement strand
TTAGCCCCATAGGTCACAGTTTCTGAAGAAGGTCTTAATAAAACTAGCATTAAATGCTAATTTAGCCCTTTTGTAGAACTATCCCTCATTTACTAGTGATACTCTGGTCATGAGGTATATAGCTACTGTTCTTTACGATGTAAAATCAAAATGAAATTTATGGATTACGATACTTGGTGTGATTTCGAACTTGGCTTCCGAGAAAATCGCAGCTCATTTACTAGTGATACTCTGGTCATGAGGTATATAGCTACTGTTCTTTACGATGTAAAATCAAAATGAGATTTATGGATTACGATAGGTACTTGGTGTGATTTCGAACTTGGCTTCCGAGAAAATCGCAAAACACGTGTCCATAATATACAGGGTGTCCCGCGAACGACTGTACAACGTTTAAGGGTTGATGCAGGACCTAAAGGGCTACCAGAAAAAGCTATCTGGACAGATCCGATTTTCAACAGGGGCGGAGTTATGAAGGATTTTCTGTTTTTCAACATTTTTCATACCTTGTCCCCTTAAAACGCCTTTATCTCTTGAACCAATAAAGATAATAAAAAACTGATTGCACCATTGAAAAGAACACAAAATTTAATAAAAGATAAGATTCCCTGGTTTGGTTAAACCCTCCCTCAAACACAACCAGAGGCTTGAGAAAAAGATTTTTTTGTATCTCTTTAAAAACTACCATTTTTTCAATTCGATTTTTCTTCAAGTTTCCACTAAAACCCATTGAATTTCTCCTGATAGAAAAGTACCCCTTTTACATGCTGCCAAGATGTTTTATAACATCACAGAAAATCATGGTGAATATGAAAGTAATAATGAAAATCATGAACTACCTGACGGTTTACGTATAGCCGCATGTGGGGATTATTAATTTGCGATAAGACTTGAGTGCAAATCTCAATGAAGGAAATGCAGATTTTGCTGACTGGGCTAAACTATTGGATAGGTGCGTGAAGTTAGCACCACAACTTTTGCTGCGAATTTGTACCAAAGCCCATCATTTAGTACCCATTTTGTT
>NW_007394983.1:0-1024 GCF_000475195.1 Diaphorina citri | reverse complement strand
CCATTTTACTGAAGTGCCATCTCCCCCACATCCCTAATAGTATGAGTGCCTAGGTATTGATGACACCTTGCTCTAAAAAATATTCTAGCCTAACAACAGAGGTTATAAATGAACAGATAAATGAACACCTCTGTATTTATAAACACCAGCTTTGTTTTTATACGAGTATGATAATGTTATCAACCACAGCTGCTCCAGTGTTTGTTATCTGATTATAACAGAAAATGTAGAGGAGTGTAAAAACAAAACTGTTGCTTTGTAAATCTGTGACTATAGTGTGATACTGTATTAGCCTAACTAGAGTGATTTTTTTTTCTCTTCAATTTCTAGTCTCCAGGTGTCTAGTCAATTTCAAGTGAAATTTTCAATAGGTAATAGGTACCTGTGTTACCTGGTGGCTTTGTGAATGACCTATTTAGTAAAGCCCAGCTATACTTACCATTCAGAAAATATCAACCAAGAAGTTACAAGAAACAAGAACAATTATTAAAGGTTTCAAATATGAAGGTAAGACAAATTCATGTGTTATCTATTTATTGTGTAGGTAAGTTATAATAGTAAGAAATAGTACCTACTCACTCCAGCCATAGGATACTATTACTATTATTATAATCAAATTCTCAAACGATTTTGAGGATTAAAATTCTGTACCTTGCCTTGGATTGAACTTAAGCAATGTTCTCCTTATTACCAGTTTCTGGTCATTAATGAAGCAACCTTGATCCCTTGTCCCTGTAAAGGAGTGAGGAAATACATTTTTTTTCCTCTTCTGATTTTAGACTGCTGACTTCAAAGGAATGATGGCTCCTGTTTTCACAGGATTCACAAAAGAGTAAGTAACAGCAACAACTGAAGTTTCATTATTTTCAAAAGGACATCAGAAGACATCTTTGGTAGGCATGATAAATTGGGACCTTTTATTTAGTTTATGATAAGTTGAGGTTTTATATCAATTACTTAGGTTCCCGAGTTTTTTTTTTTTTTTTTTTTTTTTTTTTTTTTTTTTTTTTCTTTTTCTCCTTAT
>NW_007394982.1:0-1024 GCF_000475195.1 Diaphorina citri | reverse complement strand
TAAATTTCAGCTTCCCATCTTTAGCCGTTCAAAAAATATTCAGGGGTCCCCGGACTTTTGAAACACTCTGTATAAATAGTATAGATAGTTTATGACTTTTGATCAAATGTACCATAGCTAGGTATTGGTTGTATATATTTATAATGTAACAATTGATTGATCAATAAATCCATTTCAATTTCAATGAGAGGTCAAAATCTGGGTTATTCTAAGGAAGCAAATGACGACTCTCTAAGCTTACAAAAATTGATCAATAAATCCATTTCAATTTCAATGAGAGGTCAAAATCTGGGTTATTCTAAGGAAGCAAATGACGACTCTCTAAGCTTACAAGAACAACTACAACACCTCTTGAACAAACTGTGGAAATGTAAACACGAGAAAAATCAGGGCATATAAATCTCAAGTCAACCCTTATCTCGGGCAGAAACAGAGGAGCCCTGATCTCTCGAGGGCACTATAATACTTTCCTTGGAAAAGGAAGAAAGCACCTTGGGGACTTTTTTTTGTCCACTTACTTTTTTCTTCGTTTTTTTTTTTCTGTTCTGACTTTCCATTCGCTTTTCTAATTTTCTCTATCGCTTTCCTTTGGGTTTTTTATTTGTGTGTTAAGAGTGGAGTTTTTTTCTCCTGATGCTCCTTTGTCCCAATTCTTTTTAAGGTATTAATATTTTTACCAAGAGTTCTGTAGGTACTCGTATGTTTATATCAATGGCCTGTGTCTGTCATTTCAACTTCAAAGTCACGTCGCATTGTGCTTGTGCTAAACAGCAATCATTCCTGAATCCTGATTCAAGACTGGTACTTCAATGTCAGTTTGAAAATCTTTTCTAAATGTTGCAAGCTTAAATATCTGAGTGATATGAGAGTCTCTCATGAGATCATCTTATGTTTACGAGGAGGTATTCCGTGATTTTCATACTGTTCCTGGATATCTTTCCCCGTTTCATCCCTCAAAAATGGCTTTCGCCTTTACTAAATTGTTAATAGTTTCTTTCTCCTAGGAAGCTTGTTCCTTTATCTA
>NW_007394981.1:0-1025 GCF_000475195.1 Diaphorina citri | reverse complement strand
GCTTTACACGACTATTGGGATTGGTCATAGGGCTTTTATTACCACATTAAACAAAGACATGAAAAAATCTGGTGTGAATATCACACGACTTTCCTTATCCTATTAAATGATGCTTATTTGAGTGTTCTTTCAAATTACTTTTTACAATATGTCTAACCGTTTAATCGCTATAGCTTAAAACCGCCAAAAAACGGTCGAAAACCGCCAAAAAGTGGCAAATTACCGCCAAGCGTTGCGCCGATCTTAACCAAAAGTTTCGTATCGCATCCTTGTCACATTTGACAGCTACATACCAAATTTCAAGTCTCTAGCTCTTACCGTTCTTGAGATATTTTTTTACAGACAGACAGAAGGACAGACAGACACACGGACCAATGGCTGAATGGGACCTCAAAACGTGTTTTGACACTAAAAACTGACCATCGAAAATTTGACCCGATTACATTACTTTCCTTCTTATAGAATAAGGAAAGTAAAAATGAAGAAATTTTCTGCAGTTCAAAATACAACCGGGTAACCACCTCTAGTAACATCTCTGGCCCAGAACTTCTGGGTCATACTGTAAAAGAGTAAAAGTTTCGTATCGCATCCTTGTCACATTTGACAGCTACATACCAAATTTCAAGTCTCTAGCTCTTACCGTTCTTGAGATATTTTTTACAGACAGACAGAAGGACAGACAGACACACGGACCAATGGCTGAAACTTTGTTTTTAGGCTCTAGGGACCTCAAAACGTGTTTTGACACTAAAAACTGACCATCGAAATTTGACCCGATTACATTACTTTCCTTCCTATAGAATACCTAGGTAAGGAAAGTAAAAATGAAGAAATTTTCTGCAGTTCAAAATACAACCGGGTAACTACCTCTGCTAACATCTCCGGCCCAGAACTTCTGGGTCATACTGTAAAAGAGTGGGAAGAAAAAACAGATATATTTTAGATACCTATTCGAGACTAGAGGTAAATAAAGACGTCCTCTAATTTATAGACATGCTATTGAAAGAGGATAAAGCCGATAAAGA
>NW_007394980.1:0-1025 GCF_000475195.1 Diaphorina citri | reverse complement strand
TCACAAGTCACAGACAAATAGCAGATAGGTGCGGAGAATCAGTGCCGACTGGAGTGGTCTGTGAATGGGGCAAACATATAAGTGTAGGTAAATAAGTGGGTATAGGTATCTTGAGACGTGACCCATGACATGCCTACCAAACATAGATAGATTATATTATGAGCATCAACTTACCAAATTCTGCCTGGATCATGAGGCAATGACCGAAAACGAAAAGAAAATATTTAAAAAGGAAAAATCTTTCCAAAAGAGCTGAATAGTTTGCCCTCTTTCATTTTTCCACAACCTTCCAATCAAAAACTCTCAACTGTGAATGGAAACACTATAGCCAGATAGTCAATAGTACAGACACGTTCAGGATGGGGCAAGGTAAGGGGGGATTTGACTTAGATTTGATTAGTAGATCTGCTCCTGCTTTTGCTGATGATCTTATGATAGTTTCCTTTCCATTCAATGTTAAATGAACCCGTTACATCGCCCAGTCGTACCGCTTTTGGTCCTGGGAATGATTTCAATGAATGCTGAACTTTAGGTTTGCTGTTTTCCCGGTACAGACCTACAACCCAGCCCTAAGTTGGAAAAGGACTATGATAGTTATTATTCTCTTAGCAACCCCAACCCCAGGTAGTTCAGAGGTTGAAAGCTAGACTCCTGATATGGGGTGGGGTGCGAATCCCAGCAGTGTCATAAAATTTTACTAGCATCAATTCAAGGTCGAAATTGGTAAGAGCTCATTTAATTAAAATACCTACGTTATTATTAAATTATTTTGTTTTTGGTTGACTTGGAAGCATTTTATCTATTCCCACCCATAACCATTAACTAAATCATTACTCTTCTCTTCTTCCTGCAACATAAGAGATACCAGAAGCAAGTTAGCTTCTAATATCTACGCCACCTGAAGATCTCCAGCACTATCCAAGACTGAAAGGAGATTTGTTCCATTCACACAGTCATAATAGTTACATTCTACAAGACCATATTGATCCAACAGTGAGGCTTTCTAATTATGTCTGATAGCGAAG
>NW_007394979.1:0-1025 GCF_000475195.1 Diaphorina citri | reverse complement strand
TACAAATCATGTGAAGACCAATGTACTACCAGAAATGAGACTGTGGGTAGGAATGGACTCAGACTGTACGAAATGATCTCTTCGACACTAGGAATTTCACCAATAAAACTTCAAAATTCACTATTGGTCCTGCAAATGTCACCATTGAATTGGCGAATTTTGCGGATGAAACTTCAAACTGTACCATTGAATCCGCCAATGTCATTATGTCATCATTGAATTTGAGAATGTCACTATTGCATCTGCAAATTTCACCTGCATTATTTCCTATTGATAAATCTGAATACTTAAATGTGACAAGTTCTTATGTTAAGTTTGTTAGTTCGAGATCAAGTGATCAACTATGTACAGACTTGGTAAAATATTCCTAATTGTTCAAGTTGATGCACGAAACACACAGGTGGTTATGTCCATCCCTAGTAATTAAGCAGAATTGAAACGATAGATCTTCTATCAAGAGAGAGAGGACATAAGAACTCGTTTCTCCATGAAAATGAGTCAATGTCGATAACCTCAACCAGTGTCTTCTTTCTCCTCATGGTGATTTATCTCGCCCTCTTGGTCCACGGTATTGTCATTGCGAAGGTTTAGCTCAATGATATTGTGGACATAAAATCATCATGGAATTGTATGCGGACAAAAGACAATATCATCATGGATACACCTGTAGAGATGTCAAGGACACAAGCATGGGAATTCCTAGGCAATCCTCCAATCCTGGAGGCATAGTAGAGCGGTTCTCTTTTGAACTCATACACAAGCCAAAATTTTAAAATAGAATGTCTTTCTTTCTTGTCCTCTGATGAATTTCAGCATGAACATGTCAATTTTTGTAGACAATAGGCTCGAGCACGTCACAAATATTGAAAATTTCTAGGGGGCACGGTTAGTCCAGTGGTAACGCGCTTGCTTGCCATGCAGAAGGTCCCGGGTTTGAATCCCACCACCGACAAAAATTTGTGCTCGTTTTTCGATTGCAAATATTTCAACGGGTTACTTTCTGGTGTTCTCGTGTTGACCCAGCA
>NW_007394978.1:0-1025 GCF_000475195.1 Diaphorina citri | reverse complement strand
ACACATACGGTTTTATCGTTTCAGTCCGACTGACGGTTTTTCCTCACGGATAAATCGTTTAATGTGTACGCAGCTTTAAATCCGAAGGTAAAGAACGCTTCACACGATGCTCGAAAATTGAAAATACTCACGGCTTTTCGTTACCCTACCATTTTGCCAAATTAGTATTACTTTCTATTGCCTACCTTTAATTAAAAACAAGGGGACCTAGACAACTAGGCATTCGAAATGAATAGCATGATACAAATATACAAATAAAAGTCCTAGTGAAACCATTGTCTCTTGGAAAGACTTGGAATTTTTTTTCCCCAAAGTGGCACTTTTTGAATAAAAATCGTAATTTCTCGCGAAAAATGAGAACCTTTTATAGAAAACTAGCTGAATTCCGTCGCTTCGCTCTGGAATCCCGCTAGTTCATCCCGAGGCATGGCCAAACTTGTGGAAAAGGCATGGCCGAACTTGTAGTTATCAAACTAAAAACATAAACGAAACTCAAATATTCTGATATTTTTGGTTTATGGATTTATACCTTGACATAGGTACCGGTAGGATTCGTTCTCGGAACGGCTGGCTTTCTATTATCTTCTAAGCCCATTTAGAGCAGTAGGTATATCCCAAAAGTCCCCGAAAAGGTACCGATACCTTTGGATGGGTTGGAAATGGGAATTAAATCACCAAATCAGCAATCACCATCAAAATATCAATACACGTAGCACGTAGGTACATATATTTTGGGGTCCCAAAACTGAGCGGAGTCTTTTTTTGGTCCAAAATTTTCTCCAATACCTAAATCCACATGTGTCATCATAAGGGCTGTCGTCATCATTGGTAATAAGGCCTGTCGCACATTGGAAACCATAGTCGCGCGACACTAGTCTGAGAGGTGGTGTCATTTTCATAGATTTGGATTTTCAGGCGGCATCGCACGACTCTGCGCGCCAGCGCCAGGCTTAACCTTTTGCGGACAGATTCATGTGTCACATGAAATCATGGTTCCGCCATTATGGTAGGAGAAATATAACTTA
>NW_007394977.1:0-1025 GCF_000475195.1 Diaphorina citri | reverse complement strand
GGACAAGCAGACACCCAGACAAACCAGAGAAAAACGTAAAAAAAAAGAAGAAGAAGAAGAAGAAGAAAAAAAAAAAAAACATATCTACCTACCCTACACACATTTTTGACTGAAAATAAAAATGACGAGCATGCATGTGACAGATTGACAGAATTTGGCCACCAATATATATACCTAGATAGTGAGATAGGTCCTATGTCATGTTGGCAACCTCAGCCCTTAGCTCCCTCGACCACAAATCCCCCTTCCTTCTTTTCTTCCCCCCCCCCCTTGAGCCCCAGCCCTTAGCTTCCTCGACCACAAACCCCCATTCCTTCTTTTCTTCCCCCCCCCCCCTTGAGCCCACATGTGACCTCTGGTTTTATGGGTTCTGGTCAATTGGAAATGAAAATTAACCTTTCCCCAGCAAAGGGGAAATTCGAGAAAGGCCGGAATAGAATAAAATACAATAGAATATATGTACTTTTTTTATCCTGCCAGAATGAGACTGAAAAGTCCCTTTACTCCAGCACTCTAGAGCAGGGGTTTTCAACTTCCATGTGTATGCGGGCCACATGCTACATTGGGAGGTACTTCGCGGGCAACATATATTATGTACCTATATAGGGGAGCATTGCAGCAACTCCCCCCCCCCTAATTTTTCAGAAATGCAGTACGAACGAATTTTGTGCGACGCAGGCGAAATTTTTCAAAAAGTACTCTCCTAATTGTAGCTGAACACTCACTAAAGGGGGTCAGTTTCTATGACTCAATTTAAGTAAGTTTTTTACAAATCCCAAAAAGCTTCGCGGGCCACAGAAATGGTCTGGCGAGCCACATGTGGCCCGCGGGCCGCTAGTTGGAAACCCCTGCTCTAGAGTAAGGGTGGAACTAGCAGACACCCAGACAAACTAGTGAATAGTGGTTTTTTTACAGTCTGTGGGGCTTAGAATTTACATTAGGAAACCAATAAGTTAAACTAACTGGTCTTTCAAGTCTCCACATCATTTGATATCACAAGCTTTTTTTTTTTTTTTTTTTTTTTT
>NW_007394976.1:0-1025 GCF_000475195.1 Diaphorina citri | reverse complement strand
TGGTGATCTGGTCTTGTGGTTTTGCTCTCGGGGTTCTGGATCACGATGGCTCAGGCACGGTCAGCGAAACACGGACGACAAATACTTTTAGAGCTGTTCGTTAGTCCCGAAATCGATGAGAGGAGGATAGGATAGGAGAAACCAGCCGTTCCGGGAAAGTACCTTACCTAAAACGGATGAAATTCGTTTCGGGTTGAAATCGTGGTTCAACAGAGGCCTTATCTGCCTCGGTGGTGTAGGAGAGCAGCACAACCTGGAATAGAATATTCCTTATTTATACTGCTAGGATGAGACTGAAAAGTCCCTATACCTGCCTCGGTGGTGTAGTGGTCAAGGCGCTCGCCTGGTAAACAGGAGGGCGTGGGTTCAATCCCAGCCGAGGTATGGAATTTTATCCTCAATATAATTTGAGAATTTGACCGCAATAATAGTAGTAGCCTACTGCTGGAGTAAAGGGACTTTTCAGTCCTATGCGTGCAGTATAAATAAGCACTATTATTAAATCTGTTTAGCATAAAGTTCGCCAAGGTCGGACATTGAACACGCGACCTAGTGCTTACAAGGCAGGTGTGCAAACCTAGTGAGTTCGGAGAGTAGCACAAGCTAACTATGCTCGCACCTCAAGCTTCAAAATTAAAAGAATTTTGGAGTATGCATCCTGATGTAATCTGGAAATCCTTGAGAAATAATAACTAAGCTCTCCAATCTCCTTCAATCTTGGAGGATCTCGAATTCTTGAACTTTCAAACTTTCAAATTCCTTTGATTCTTGATGTTTTCTCGGACTAACTCGCCTTTTGAAGACTGCGGCTTGGCCTGCTGAAATGTTCAATTTGAGAAACAGGTAGGTACTTGGATTTCCTGCGGGTTCTTAGGCGGCTTTCACACTGAGGTAACACGTCGCAAGTAGCAAGATGCTACGTAGCATGCATCTTCAAAGACCAGACCATTAAGCCTGATTCACACTATAGTGCCAGTCAAGGTCCAGTCACGGTCCGGTATCGGTCCGATCAAATGATTGTTGAA
>NW_007394975.1:0-1025 GCF_000475195.1 Diaphorina citri | reverse complement strand
TATATTTTGTACTTTTCTTCTAGCATTGTTTATTTTGCTCTTCATAGGGTAACGTAGATTAGAAAGAATAAGGCAGAAAGAGGTTAGCCATCTTTTCGTCCTAACTTTAGATAAACCATCGAGGAATCCACATTTGAGGGAGCTAAAATAAAAATAAAACTTATACTGCACGCATGTGCTAAGCTCGAAATCTGATTATTTACAAATTGACCACAAAATAACTAGCCATAAAGAAAAGCATAAGAAGCTGTAGTAAAACAAAATAATGCAACGTAAAGCAGTGGCGTAAAGCGCAAGAAGTCTGTGGCATAAAGGCAGTCATCGACTTGCCTTACTTACTTAAGTAATGGGGTTAAAGTTCAAACAACATTTTACATACACTTCAGAGGAACTTTGGCTTACTGTTCACAGAGAAGAGGGGTATCTTTTCGAGAAACTTTCGGAAACGGGACTGACTGGTTCCCTTTTGGAAAGTGAAACCTCGAAATCTGATTATTTACAAATTGACCACAAAATAACTAGCCATAAAGAAAAGCATAAGATGAGCTGTAGTAAAACAAAATAATGCAACAGTGGAGTAAAGCGCAAGAAGTCTGTGGCATAAAGGCAGTCATCGACTTGTCTTACTTACTTACTTAATGGGGTTAAAGTTAAAACAACATTTTACTTACACTTCAGACGAAATTCATCTGGCTTACTGTTCACAGAGAAGAGGGGTATCTTTTCGAGAAACTTTCGGAAACGGGACTGGTTGGTTCCCTTTTGGAAACTGAAATGGCACCTGTACTAAATCATAGGAAATCCAAGATTGCACGCCATCGGAATCAGTTCCGTTTTCGGAAGTTTCCCTAAAGGAAAGTACACATAAGTAATTCTTCCTTGTTAGATGTTAGACAGTAAGGTGGGGATAAAGGGACTTTTTGGTCGCATCCAAACATTATGAAAGGTGTACAGTCCACTTCAACTGGGAAGTCCGATGACCTTTGGGTGCGCACTCGTCAAAAAATAGCTCGTTGATTAACAAG
>NW_007394974.1:0-1025 GCF_000475195.1 Diaphorina citri | reverse complement strand
CTGCAATTTTATTGCAACCGGACCAACTACTTTTATTGTCACACATGCATTACTGACATTGCAATGGTGACAAAGGATATATATTGTATATATTATATATTTTTTTTATGGGTTTAACCCTTATATTGGCACTGACTGTATAACTGCAAAGGTGTTTAGTGACGGGGCTTTTACCCTTCATTCGGCGACAAGCTACCCGTCTTTTTTTTTACAGAATATTTGAGGGTTTACCTCTGTTTATTGATATTAATATTCCATACAATGTTTTTTTTTTATATAGGGACTATACATAAGGCTTCTATATAAAAACCTGACCTAAAGTACAAACAAATAGATACGTACAGGAAACATCTCTTGACCTTAGAACAATCGTCTACGTTACTATAAACAAGATTTCTTGCTACCTAGTCCAATGTTTGTTTATTTTTGCAATTTGCCAACCACATTGTAAAATCTCTCTGATGAATACAATTATTTTATGATTCTATTCTGTTATTCTATTCGTTGTCTACTATTACATACTGAAGATATTCTTTAACCACACCGTTTTCATTTTTGCCAACCACATTGTAAAATCTCTCTGATGAATACAATTATTTTATGATTCTATTCTGTTATTCTATTCGTTGTCTACTATTACATTCTGAAGATATTCTTTAACCACACCGTTTTCATTTTCTTGTTTTTTATTAAATTTCTGTCCCAGTTATAGCTATATCGAGGCTAGTTAAAGGTATTAGTGCAAGTGTATAGTACTCCACTCTTCTCCGTCGTCACGTCGGGACCTTCTACCCTCATGTGCGAGCAGAGCGGGCTCCGGAGAGCCTGGGCTTCAGATTGTAGGACTAGTGGCCAGATTCCCCAGAGCACGCCCGACCGTAGCTAAGCTACCCGTCTACACAAATTAACCTCACCCAGGCCAGCCTAGTTAGCTTAGTTGGTAGTGTCTCTGCCTTGTAAGTGCTAGGCCGCGGGTTCGATTCCCGCCCGGGGCGGATTTTATCCTGATGGGATAATGTTCGTTC
>NW_007394973.1:0-1025 GCF_000475195.1 Diaphorina citri | reverse complement strand
TAAGGCCAGCCACTCACTATCAGATATCAGGTAGACCTGACAGACGGACCTTTTCAGCCGTACCTGTCAAGTCTACCTGATAGTGAGTCTGTTCAGTGATCAATCTAAAGAAAATTGAGAGACAAGTATTTTCTTCGTCTCAGTTTGAATGGGTTTCATGGTTGATGCCCTAGATGCTTTAAGATCTTTGAGCTTAAAGCATGCTTCAAGATATTTGGGCTTAAAGCTTGAGCATAATAAATAATTGTCACTCATTGACCTCTCTAGGCTGAATGCATCTCGAAGGACGATACCAAATTTTATCCCAAAATTGGTTTCCTCTACCGGATTCCGTCTGGGAACTGGGAAGGTGTAAGTCCTCGAAATAGCTAACAGCACGTCATGTCACTTCTAAGACAGTCAGTCGTCCTGACTAGCTAGGGAACGTTAAACAGAGAGCAGACTAGCGTCTCACTGTGCGACTATAAACAGGGAGAAGAACAGCTAACCCTAACCAGCCTAGCTAGCTGATAGTTTCAAAGGGTTCTCTCTGCTTGAAAAGAACAAGCACAGATGGTTGACTACGGTACCTTTCGGCTATAGCTGAAGCCACTACAACAACCCGTCCTGACAAAGTGTTCCGATTGTTTCCAATCACATTGTACAAGATGCCACAGGACGGAAACCACTGATGCTGAGGTGTCACCTAGAAGAGTTTATGGCGATTGAGATTTCCGCACCACAATGTTCAATTTCCACGTCTCCTCTCATCGTTATTGAAGATTGAACTTGATAATGACTGTACGGATGAATGGACAAGTGAGTTATAATTTAATATTCGGTACTTCTTTCTTCTGTGAGCCACAGGGTGTTGAAAAGGTTTGGAAATTTCCGTAAGTCACAGGATATTGAACTGTTGGATAGGTTTCGACATCTTGAGGTCACAGTCGACTGAGCTGGAAGATACCCATCTTCGTTCTCAGGACGGACGACTGGCTTTCTCCCATACCGTCCTACTTCTTCCTTCGATTTCGGGACGACGCAAG
>NW_007394972.1:0-1025 GCF_000475195.1 Diaphorina citri | reverse complement strand
AGTATTCGGATACTCCCTTGTTCTCCAGTTCCTCTATGATCTTCTTCCATGGGGCCGAGTTGAAGGCGTTCCTTATGTCTATTGCTACCATCAGACAGTGTCTTCTCGTTCTCCATGTTTTGGTTAACTCTTCCTTGGCTAAGCTTACTACTTTCGATATAGCTTGGACAGTGGATTTTCCTGGCATGAAGCCATATTGCCTTTCTGAGATAATGTTTTTTTCCTCTATTTCTTGCAGGAGTCGATTTAGGATCATCTTTTCATATAACTTCCCAAAAGTATTGAGGAGGCATATGGGCCTATATGTCGTAGAGGCGCCTTGTGTTTTGATCGGTTTCGGAATTAAGACCACCTTTGCCTCCTTCCATATTTTTGGGACTTTTGTATCTTGTATTAGTTTATTGAAAACTCCTAGTACTGTTTGAGGGAAAGCCATTACGGTTTCTTTCACTATCCGGGGTGGTATATAATCCGGGCCCGGAGCTTTGTTTATGTTTATGTTTAAAACTGCCTTCAGTATTTCATCTATGTCAAATTCCTTGATGACTTCATTATTGTTTCTAGTTGTCCATGTGCATACTGGGTGATCTGGAAAGAGCCCGTCTATCGTTAACTTTCTTATGTCCGGGGGTATGTTTGGGAGCTTTTTGCCTATTTTCTTCATCACAATCTTGTATGCTTTTCCCCATATATCTCTCTCTAAATCTTCACACAGTGATTTCCAATGTCCCTCCTTTGCTCTTTTTATCATTCCCTTAAGTTGGCCTTTATTCTCCAAGTACTCTGTATACAATCTTTCACACCTCTCACCTGCAGCATTCTTCCTCCTCTCTCTTGTATATTTCCTGTTTATCGCGATACATTCCTTTCTCTTCTCTTTTATCTCGTTGTTCCACCAGTACGCTCCCTTTTTTCTTCCTCTGTGTCTCTGTTTCATACTGCTCTCACATGCCCTTGTCACGCTCTCGATTAATTCCTCTGCGGTGTTAATCTCTCCTCGATTGATTTTTTCCCTAATACTCTCT
>NW_007394971.1:0-1025 GCF_000475195.1 Diaphorina citri | reverse complement strand
TGTGTTTAGATCAAAGTGAAAACCTACCAGTCCACTACTTTTGACAAAACATTTCTACAACATGTACCTACCTACCTACCTAGTAAATAGAAACAAAGATTTGAGTAAGAACAGCCACACCAGTCAAAAGGTAGGTAGGTATCTTTAGAGCTTATACGTGAAATATATGTAGGTACATAGTACATACTTAATGTAACTTTTCCAAGTTGAGTATGTTGTATATATAGGTCATAGGTACACTTCTTTGTCGGCTTATGCAAGATACAACCAACACAAAAATCAAGGTGAAAAACAATCCGTAAAACAATTGTAAAATAATTTCCTGTAATCCGTTGTAAATATTTCAAACTGTTTTTCAAAGATATTGAAACACTTCCATCACCTGTGAATCAACACCGGTAAGTAACTCGTAACAGTAGGCATACAGAAATAATCGCAGTGTTTTGAAACTACAAGAGCTAATAGTGTCTTTAATAAATAAATGATAAGTTTGATAGATTAATCCATTAAACCCCATGGATATATGAAAGGTGATATACCGAGAGATGGGAAGGACCTACCACGGCGAATCAGGAAGCTAAAGTGTTAACCCTTCAATTTAGATTTCCATGAAGATAAATGAATTTTTGTCCTCTTTGGAGATCCAGGGATCTAACAGGAAATAAAATTAATCAATCCTATATCTCGATGTAATGATAAGTTAGTAATATTTGGCATACACAGATCTACCTATGTAGGATGTAGGACCTACTGATGGGG
Source organism: Diaphorina citri (assembly GCF_000475195.1). Classification (NCBI taxonomy): domain Eukaryota; kingdom Metazoa; phylum Arthropoda; class Insecta; order Hemiptera; family Psyllidae; genus Diaphorina; species Diaphorina citri. Next base: position 266 of record NW_007394971.1, on the reverse strand, counting down.
CTTTATTGCAATTTTTTAATCATTTAAGTTTTTATAATGTGATTCAAAGAGACGAGACAAAATAATTATTTATTAAGTTATGTTTGATTCAGTTGATCATGTTATGACAGATTTCTCAGTTCAATTTTATTTTTATATTCAGAGTTTTCAAAAATACTAATCAAGCGTGAGATGCTTATGAATAAGTATACAGAAAAACAACAGAACAACTTCAGATAGGAATTATGATCCAAAAATGAGGAAGAGCAACAAATTCATGTATTAGT
>NW_007394970.1:0-1025 GCF_000475195.1 Diaphorina citri | reverse complement strand
ATATTTATGGGCATTAGAGTGAACTTTTGAGTTGTATGGCCGCCATACACGCCATACATACACGCTACGCCACTGCTGTCTCCCTATCCTGTCTTCTTTCTCTCTTCGCTTTCGGGAGGCGAGTTCCCTCTGTCAAACCCCTTAAAAAAACAAACATCATTTTCGATGGGGCCAGGAACTATATTTTCACATGTCTAGTTAGCTTAGTTGGTAGTGAGTCTGCCTTGTAAGCGCTTGGAGAGTCTAGCGTGTCTGCTTTGTATAAGGTCGAGGGTTCGATTTCCGCCCGGGGCCGATTTGATCCTAAACAGATAAGGTTCGTTCTCGGAACGGCTGGCTTTCTCCCTATCCTGTCTTCTTTCTCTCTTCGCCTTCGGGAGGGGAGTTCCCTCTGTCAAACCCCTTAAAAAAAACACACATCATTTTCGATGGGGCCAGGAACTGTAGGAGGAAACGTCAGACCCTGGTTAGCAAACAACTGGTATGCTACCCAGTTGGGCTAATGGCAAGGGTATTTAACCTGGACAATGCTATACTACTACTGATGCTACTGAAAATCTGGTGTGAACATCACACGACTTTCCTTATCCTAATGAATGATGCTTATTTTGGGTGTTCTTGTTCTTATACCCTAAAATTTTATAATATCTCTAACCGTTTTGTCGCTATAGCTGAAAACCGCCAAAAAACGGTCAAAATCTGTCCAAAAGCGGTCAAAATACCGCCAAGCGCAGCAACCATCTCAACCAAACGTTTTGTGTTAAATCCTTGTCACATTTGGGAACTGCAAGTCTCTAGCTTATACCGTTCCCGAGATATTGTTAAATTAGACCGAAAACCGCCAAAAAGCGGTAAAATACCGCCAACCGTTGCACCGGTTTTAACCAAAAGTTTCGTGTCGTATCCTTGTCACATTTGACAGCTACATACCAAATTTCAAGTCTCTTGCTCTTACCGTTCTCGAGATATTTTGTTTACAGACAGACACACACACGGACCAATGACTGAAACTTTGGATTTAGGCT
>NW_007394969.1:0-1025 GCF_000475195.1 Diaphorina citri | reverse complement strand
TAAAAAAAAAAAAAAAAAAAAAAAATGACCTAGGAGTCCTAGGACAAACATAAATACAATAATGCTCATTTTTTTTTATTATTTTTTTATTTTTACATTTTTACTTTCTAGGTATTACCTACTATTTTACATATTCTATAGGTACGTTTTTAGAAAAGACCCTAGGTAAGGTGCCTATTTCCTGTGAGTCCTGTAAGCCTTTTAAATTAACTAAGTACATTGATACCTATACCTATTTTAACTACCTATATGTAAACACTAAACCGATCTAGGTATTTATAAAGTAGCAGTAAATTTATTTACAGAATATTTACATCAGACCGTATTGTAAGTTGTAATAGCGCCTATGTCTTGTAAATACTAAATAACAAGGGGTAACGCACTAGTGACTTGGCTACTCTAAAAAGAATATTGAAGGAGAAGAAGAACAAAAGGAATAAGAAGACGAAGAAGAAGAAAGAGGAGGAGGAAGATGAATACGAAGAAAAAAGATTGTGGAAGAGGAAGATGAAGGAGGAAAAGGAGCAGGAAGACAAAGCAAAAGATGAAGAAGGATTTGGAGGAGGAGGAGGAGGAGGAGGAGGAGGAGGAGGAGGCGAATAATGATGATGATGATGATGATGATGATGATGATGATGATGATGATGATGATGATGATGATGATGATGATGATGATGATGAAAAATCTAATACTTCTATACGTTATGGATAACGTGTAGAATAACCATGATGTTTGCCAACCTCCGGAACGGAGACGGCACCTCAAGAAGAAGAAGAAGAAGAAGAAGAAGAAGAAGAAGAAGAAGAAGAAGAAGAAGAAGAAGAAGAAGAAGAAGAAGAAGGGAGTAGAAGTCCATGTGTTAATAGTATCTCAATTTTCATTAAGTAGGTATGTTGGCATTTCTTCAAAATATTTTGCAATTTTTAGCACAAAAGTAGGTAAGAAGGGGATAATATATTTTTTAAACTAATAGGAATAAAATTAATTAAAAATAAAAATACCTAATTTAATAAAGATGTTCATG
>NW_007394968.1:0-1026 GCF_000475195.1 Diaphorina citri | reverse complement strand
TGCGTAGTAGTTGTCAAGGTGTGGGGTCTTAGGCTTTTTTTATTATCATCATTAGGTTATTTTATAGATACCATTTCTACATTGAGGTATTTATTTTGTCGTATTCAGTGTTTTTTTACCTGAATATCAGTTTCAAGTTCCTGATACTGTTAGGTCTGGCAGACCGGTCGTCACGTGGTGTTGTTATTGAATATCTGGTTTTGAATGGAATTGTCGTGTTCACCAATATTGGGTGACGCATTCATAAATCTAATCGGAGGCTCTAGAAGATTCTAGAGTCTAGAAAAACCAAATAATTGGAGAATGACTGTTTTAGGGGCGGCTGATGAATGTTGTGCCTCAATCGTATTTTCCTTTCCGAAACTGAACCTATTTCCCCTCCCCTGAAACAATGTCCCCTCCTCTGAAGCTCACCTCCCCTCTTTTGGCGTGGTAGCGCCTGGTGAAGAAGAATTTTGCGGGTTCAATTCCAGCCGAAGCGAGGTATGGAACTTTGTCTTCAACATTCGGAATTTGAGAATTGGTCCTCAAAAAGGTACATTTTATGGCCTAATTATCAAATTCTGGTCTAAGGCTCGTTAGAGCTGGCTAAAAAGAGCATTATCGTTATTGCTAAAGCTCTTCATCATCTCCAGTCTATGCGTTATGGCTGGATTTCACCGGGCAGGCAGTCTAGATTCTGGGCCTTATTAATAATATTGGTGATGCCCGATTGCATTCCAGTTCAGTGGGACTGAATTCACTCCTGTACAGCTACCAACAGTTCCAATCAAATTATAGGATTTATATTTAACTGATTAATTTCCCCACTCATGGCACCAGTTTAATTTTTAATTATAATTTCCCATTATTTGTAATATTGTAATAAAATTAATGATTTTGCGCGGGTATACCGTTTACTTTTTAATTATAATTTCCCATTATTTGTAATTATTGAAAAATTAACAGAATTGATTGAAAATTGAAAAATAATAAAATTTCCGGACTGGAAATTGATGGATGTCATTGGTATTTACGAGGTAAATA
>NW_007394967.1:0-1026 GCF_000475195.1 Diaphorina citri | reverse complement strand
CAAGATAGGAGAAAGCCAGCCATTCCAAAAACAAACCTTATCTTTTAGGTATAAAGTTCGCCATGAGCGGGAATCGAACCCGCGACCTGGCGCTTACAATACAGGCGCGCTACTTACTAACCTAACTAGGGTTTCCTTTTCATTTTCAGGTCAGAAAGTCCTACATGAATCTCTGGCAGCAGGTTGCATTCCAATCATCATTGCAGATAGTACCTTCAGGGTCCTGCTCTGACAACAATCCAGAATGTAGCATTTTGTGCGACTAATTATCCCTTAGCATACCGCACTATCACCGAACGCTACTCCCAGAAACGCATCATTGCAGCTTCACATCTAAACAAGATACTACAGTTTCAACCCCTTACCTATGTTCTGCCATTCAGTGAAATAATCGACTGGAAACGAGCGGCTCTAGTTATTCCAGAAGCAGAAATATCTTCCCTGGTAGACGTCGTGAAGGATATGTCCGAGAAACATATTGGCGAACTTCGAGACCAAGTGAGAATTTGTTTGATAGAGGTTTAAGTAATGTCATTGTATAACTGCTAAAGCTCCTTTACGTTGTGAAGGGGGATTTACGTTTTACCCTCTATTCGGCAACAAGCTATCAACCTCCCTATATTAACCTTACACATCCATCCGGTTAGCAACCACGCGCAACGTTTCTTAACTTGACTGGTCCATTGGAAACTGGTGCATCCAACGTACTATCCCCCGCGTCGCGTCGCTACGCCATGCCAAGTTGAAATACATAAATAAAGTCCTTCCCCAAACTTCATAACTGCGGGTTCGATTCCCGGTTCAGAGCTCTTATACAATACATTAGGAAAGAAACAACATTTCAAGAATTTAGGGAGCCAGTCTAGTTAGCTCGGAGGACGTGTAAGTCCTAGGCCGCAGGTTCGATTCCCGCTCGGGTCGGATTTTATCCTAAACAGATAAGGTTCGTTCTCGGAACGGCTGGCTTTCTCCTATCGTGACTTCCTTCCCTCTTCGCTTTCGGGACGATAATACCTCAGTAGTTCC
>NW_007394966.1:0-1026 GCF_000475195.1 Diaphorina citri | reverse complement strand
AGGGGGGAGATTGGGCTCATTGTGTTCATTCCTAAAGGGGTAAGAATCCGCGCCTATCCTGGGCATGGGGTGGGAAGGAGGGCAAAGGAAGAAAAGGAGGGGGAGAGAGAGGGCACCCAAACAATACCCTGTACTAAGGAGAACGAGGGAGAGAGATAAAACGAGAAAGAGAAGGAAAGAAAAAGAAATAGCGCGGGAGAGAGAGAATGGGACAGAGTAACCGGGAGGGAGAGACAGAGAGAGTTAAAGAAAAGGATCGAGAGAGTAAAAGGAGAGAAAGGGAGAGTGAGAGGAAGAGAAAGATGGAGGGAGGGGAGAAAGGGAAAGAGTAACTGAGAGGAAGGAGTCGGACAGAAAGAAAGAGTGGAACAGAGGGGGGATAGGAAAGAAAGGCTGAGATTAAGGGAGAGAGAGATTGATAAAGGGAGGAGGGAGGGAGAGGGAGAGAGAAAGTGAGAGGAAGAAAATGACGGAGGGAAGGGAGAGGGAGAGAGAGAATGAGAAGAAGAAAATGACGGAGGGAGGGGAGAAAGAGAGAAAGGGAAAGAGAGGGAGATATACCTAGAGCCTAGACAGAGGCAGAGTACAGGTGTGTAAACAGGAATAAAGGGGTTGGTAGAGAAGGGATTGCAGGGATGCTCTTGTAAATTTTCAACATTTTTGAAAATAATACGCGAGGTTTGGGAATCAGGTAGTTCATAATCTTCTTAGTGAAAATTTTCGCATTTTCCGAGAGCTTGTTTTCCGCGTATTTTTGTGAATTTCGTGCTGGTTAATATACGTGCAGACAATGCAAGAGGCTTAGCCTACTAGGTATCTCTACCCTATACATACCTGTAGGTAGATAGGTAGGTAATACCCTTATACCCCTGGTTATGCCTACTTCACCTACACCTAACAGGTGCGAGCTTTTCCCAGGAATTACGTCCCATTTTAGGTAATTTTTTACCCTTGAGTTTCATGGATCTACGAATAATTTGCAATAAAATAAACTATTCTACAGATTTTCAATACGAAAATATGAAA
>NW_007394965.1:0-1026 GCF_000475195.1 Diaphorina citri | reverse complement strand
GAGGAGGAAGAGAAGTAGGAAGAGGAGTAGAAGGAGGAGGAGGAGTAGGAGTAGAAGGAGGAGGAAGAGGAGTAGGAGGAAGAGGAGGAGGAGTAGAAGGAGGAGGAAGAGAAGTAGGAGGAGGAGTAGAAGGAGGAGGAGGAGTAGGAGTAGAAGGAGGAGGAAGAGGAGTAGGAAGAGGAGTAGAAGGAGGAGGAGGAGTAGGAGTAGAAGGAGGAGGAAGAGGAGTAGGAAGAGGAGTAGAAGGAGGAGGAGGAGTAGGAGTAGAAGGAGGAGGAAGAGGAGGAGGAGTAGAAGGAGGAGGAAGAGAAGTAGGAGGAGGAGTAGAAGGAGGAGGAGGAGTAGGAGTAGAAGGAGGAGGAAGAGGAGTAGGAAGAGGAGTAGAAGGAGGAGGAGGAGTAGGAGTAGAAGGAGGAGGAAGAGGAGTAGGAAGAGGAGTAGAAGGAGGAGGAGGAGTAGGAGTAGAAGGAGGAGGAAGAGAAGTAGGAAGAGGAGTAGAAGGAGGAGGAGGAGTAGGAGTAGAAGGAGGAGGAAGAGGAGTAGGAGAAAGAGTAGGAGGAAGAGGAGGAGGAGTAGAAGGAGGAGGAAGAGGAGTAGGAGGAGGAGTAGGAGTAGGAGGAGGAGTAGGAGTAGAAGGAGGAGGAAGAGGAGTAGGAGAAAGAGTAGGAGGAAGAGGAGGAGGAGTAGAAGGAGGAGGAAGAGAAGTAGGAGGAGGAGGAAGAGAAGTAGGAGAAAGAGTAGGAGGAAGAGGAGGAGGAGTAGAAGGATGAGGAAGAGGAGTAGGAGGAGGAGTAGGAGTAGGAGGAGGAGTAGGAGTAGGAGGAGGAGTAGGAGGAGGAGTAGGAGGAGGAGGAGTAGGAGGAGGAGTAGGAGGAGAAGGAGGAGTAGGAGTAGAAGGAGGAGGAAGAGAAGTAGGAGGAAGAGGAGGAGGAGTAGAAGGAGGAGGAAGAGTAGGAGTAGAAGGAGGAGGAAGAGAAGTAGGAGGAAGAGGAGGAGGAGTAGAAGGAGGAGGAAGAGAAGTAGGAG
>NW_007394964.1:0-1026 GCF_000475195.1 Diaphorina citri | reverse complement strand
AACCTTTGGACAAAACCTGTACGAAACCTTTGAACAAAACCTATACGAAACCTTTGGACAAAACCTATACGAAACCTTTGGACAAAACCTGTAAGAAACCTTCGGACAAAACCTGTAAGAAACCTTCAGACAAAAACTGTACGAAACCTTTGGACAAAATCTGTGAGAAACCTATGGACAAAACCTGTAAGAAACCTTTGAACAAAGCAGTCAAGCCCAGCCTTCTACCTGAAACAAGCACGAAAATAAGTCAACAAGACAAGAAAAATGAAAGCACGTACGAAATCATGAGACTGTCGAAACTCAACGCAACAACTTTGAAACATCATAAAATACACAAAGCTGGAAACAAAAATGAAACCTTGCAAGTCAATGAAACCAACATTGAAAGAAATGACTTGGAATTTCTGGAGAAATTGAGAAACATAAGTTTCCTTGAAAACAAGAGAGCCCATAACGATATTTGCAAGTCAATGAAACCAACATTGAAAGAAATGACTTGGAATTTCTGGAGAAATTGAGAAACATAAGTTTCCTTGAAAACAAGAGAGCTCATAACGATATTACAACAATTATTTCACATGAAGATCAGAACAGAACATTTCTCAAAATGGACAACACAACACGGAATGTTGGTCCTGAACCGAACAAAACCATCGGAAATCATGCGGTCAGCAATCTAGAAACGGCCACAAATAATGTAACGGTGAATACAACTGAGCTTGAACTAACGATATTACAACAATTATTTCACATGAAGATCAGAACAGAACATTTCTCAAAATGGACAACGCAACACGGAATGTTGGTCCTGAACCGAACAAAACCATCGGAAATCATGCGGTCAGCAATCTAGAAACGGCCACAAATAATGTAATGGTGAATACAACTGAGCTTGAAACGGACGATAGATCTACTGTATTTTATAACCAACACCTAACTAAACACACAACTGACACAATTCATAGAGGAAGATCAAATGAAACTCACAAACAAACTGCAAAAGATGGACGTTATAATGTCACC
>NW_007394963.1:0-1026 GCF_000475195.1 Diaphorina citri | reverse complement strand
ACTTTGCGTTCATATTTCGGTGTGAACTCAGCCTTGTGAAGTGGACTGAGGATTGAGGTATCAGTTGCGATTGTAAATTCCAATTTCCTGTCGCTATAAATAAATTTGTATCCGACATGGGTCTCGAACCCACAACCCCTCGGTCAGGAGTACTCACCTAGTTTGTTCATCAAAGAACATGATAGGCATTATGCTGTAAACCAGTTGATGTGTTTATTTCTTGGTAAGAAACTGGTTCTCTGGCTCAACTTTACTCAAACCTAGCTATAGCTTCACCAGTTTGTAAGGACTGTAGAATAGCTAGCACTCGAGTTATCAGCAACAACATAAGGCCGGGACTACCACAGAGGTAAGAACTAAGGGAGTCTATAGTCTCTTGGTTCATGGGGTTGTTGTTGTTGTTGTTCTAGCGGCCTTAGCTTTCGCCGAATGGTGATGGCAGCCATACACCGGGGTCTCTAGCCATGTTTAATAGGCTCGTCCTGAACCGCAGTCAACCATCGTGAGGTTCGGTTCATGGGTTTACAGTCTCTTGGTTGACAATCGAAAAACAACTTGGTTCCCGATCGACAATCGGTCTTCTACAATTCCTCAAATGAAGCAACTTGAAGGAAGCTCTCCAAGTCTTTAGGAAAACTGAATTTTATCCTTTGGGAACTTGGCAACAAGAGATAGTTAGCCTACTGTTGGTGTAATGGGGCTCATGGGTATTTTTCGAGAAGGATGAATAAGCAATGATTTATTCAGACATCAGAAGTACCACCTCCCTACCTACCTAGCACAGAAATAACTACTTGCCGAGTAGATACCCGAACTACAGAGCCTAACTACTTGCTAAGCACAAAATATCTATCTAGGTACCTTCAGAGACTACCTACTTTGCTTGCCGAGTACCTACAGACATAACTACCTACTTTGCTCAGCGCAGAAATACCTAACTTCGCCTGGTCAAAGTTATCACCAGGTGAGATTCCTACATGGTCTATCAGGAGTATCAGGTAGTTCCATACGTTATATTGGCTTGCC
>NW_007394962.1:0-1026 GCF_000475195.1 Diaphorina citri | reverse complement strand
AGATTTTAAAGTTGGCTCCCCTGGAGCCGCCACTGGCAGAGACAGAATTTTGAGAACCACTGCAAAAAATGGTTTTTTTATAAGAAATCACTATATGCCAAATTTCAGGTTCCCATCTTTAGCCATTCAAAAAATGTTTAAGGGTCCCCGGACTTTTGAAACACTCTGTATTTTAGATTCATTATTGCACATTTTCTACGGACGATTGATTTTAGTTGTTGTGGTCTTGTGGAGTCATGCAAATCGAGGAGAGCTTTTAGTCTGATTTTTGCTAAAGCTCGCTTTTTCCAACGTGATCTTTCTCTTTTTAAAAGGTTAGTTAGGTACTTTGACCTCCTTATTTTAGAAAATAAAACTCTTCCCACTTCACAAGATCCCCTTCTGACGTATAGGTAGTAAAAAAAAGAAGACTTTTTTACTTTCTATTACCCTTATTTTGCATGCTTTTATTCAACTTGAGATCTTTGTATGTACCTATGGGTCAAATCTTGCCACTAAATTTCGAGACACTTTTACTGAACCAGTTAACTCGAAACTTGGTACAGTTACCCACGCCTTTTATCCAAGTATAATTCTTCTGTCGGGTGACAAAGACGGATTCTGTAAAAAGAAGAGAAACGAAAATGAAAGTAATACAACTTTCTGTATCGAATCAATGATTTTGTTGAACACAATCTCTTTTGAGTAAATGAGTGGGAGACCCAACTGGTACAATCATCAGGCTCAGATATCAAGCAAGAAACAAGACCTGTTGTATATGATTCGACCCAATTTCGCCTGTAAATCTGTGTAAAGATCGATCAAATTTAGATGACGAAATGGCAAATGTGTGAAAACTTGGAAAGACTGACTGCAAATACTGTTTGTTAGTTATCGCGTAGGTGTACTTGAGAAACAAAAACAAGTTACCTCTATTCACAGAAGAATGGGATGTTGCCAAACTTAAATCGAAGTAGTTTTATTCATGGAAAATTTGAAACATTTCTGCACGATAAGCAACACTTTTCCATAATATTTAAAATTTCC
>NW_007394961.1:0-1026 GCF_000475195.1 Diaphorina citri | reverse complement strand
AAAGAGTTGTGACGTCAGATTTCACGTCAAAATGCGCAGAAACGCTTGCGCACAAACAAATGAAGCGGGAGTCATGAACTAGACGTCATCGCGCCTACGGGAGCGTATGCCGTGACGTCAAAGTTCACGATTTACCGGTATTTTTTAAATCGATTTATCTCGGGATCTAGGCTACGGGAGCGTATGCCGTGACGTCAAACTTCACGATTTACCGGTATTTTTTAAATCGATTTATCTCGGGATCTAGAGTGACGTCAAAGTTCACGATTTACCGGCATTTTTTTAATCGATTTATCTCGGGATCTAGAAGTCGTAGAAGAAAAAGATTCCGTTAGTCCTTCAAACTTCACGATTTACCGGTATTTTTTAGATCGATTTATCTCGGTATCTAGAAGTCGTAGAGGAAAAGAAAAATTCTGTTGGTCCTCATTTTTCCTGCTCTATGACTTTGAAACATCACCCAAGTAAGCGCAACTGATCTATTATAACGAAAAACTCGATGTTACGGAAAGGAAATTCCATTTCCATTTACAAAGCAAAATCCCCGTTGAATTGTATAACGAGGTTCTACCTTGCTATTTTTGCACGATTTTTTCTCTTGTTTTGTTGGACTTTCCAATCCTTGCATGCTTTCACTACTTCTTTCTATATTTTTCGCGGTAAGTAAGTATAATTATTATTTATTTAGAATGTTTAAAAAAGGTTCAATTAAATTAAGTTAGGTTGTCATCGATCAGTTACCAGTCATAGATTTTTGCCAGGTTCCAACGTTTGTTAACTATGGAGTACTTACATAGCTAACAAACATGAACCAGTAGTCTAAAGCCTAAATATTGCATGTGATGCCGGCCATTCTCAGGGTGGTTCTAAATCCATTGGCTTTGAGCCAAGATAATTGGAGGATACATTCCCATTTTACTATAGTAAATGAGGGTAAACTGCGTACTGAGGCCGGAACTTGGCCTGGCGCACTACCAACTAGATATTATTTAGAACGATCTTTAATGGCCGGCCTTTTTTCGCCAC
>NW_007394960.1:9734-10239 GCF_000475195.1 Diaphorina citri | reverse complement strand
TTCGGGACACTGCCCCAGTGACGGCCAGCGAAGGAGCCGATAGTCCCACCAAGAAGAGTAAGTTGAAAGAGGCCGATACGATCGGCCGATATTTGGGCCAACGTACTTTCTGAATCAATCTAGGCTACTTGTGTAGACCTAGCACCTAAATCGGAAGTATTGTGTCTTCTATCACCCATCTGGCGAGGGAACATGCTACGACGGGATGGGGGACATGCTACGACACAGACCACACGAGTCTAATGTAGTAGTTTCATTGCTACGAGATAAAAACGACGATGAAACACGAGTCTAATGTAGCCGTAGTTTTATTGTTACGACAAAAAAATGGGAATACTTCTGTTGCACCCTGTATAGAAGAAAAACATCTACTTATCATAATCTAACGGCCACCCTGTATATCCGGAAGCACGTACCGGACAGTCTTGAATTGCAAGGAGAAAATATGTTTTTATTATTTAAAAAAAAAAAAAAAAAAAAGGAAAAAAAAAAAAAATTCGGGAGG
>NW_007394960.1:0-8091 GCF_000475195.1 Diaphorina citri | reverse complement strand
TATAATAACGTTAATGTGTGAACATTCAATTTGTATTATTTTTCTTTCATTTATAGGTGACTGTAACAACACGCTAAAATCATTTTATTATTTAACAAGGAAACCACGGTATCTCTTTTTGTACGCATGAATTGGTCATAAAAGATAAAAGAAATAGAATAAAGAGTAAGAAGAGGAAATGTGATAGGATTGATCCAACCCACCTTCTCGAGTGACGCACTTTTCGGAACTTTTTTCTATATGAAATCAGCGCCACTGCTGTTCAAAATACAGTGTATTATCGAAAGGTGTGATGTTTCACATTCCAACGAAAGTACGTCCTTGTCCGACATCTTTGGAACCGTCTATTTTCTTTTGTATTTTACGTGTGTTTGTATTACCAGAGATGTAAAACAGAGTGACGTACCGTTTACCCATGAAACTTATTTATCAACGTTAAACCTATACAAAAGAACAAAAATACTGCCGTATACTTTACTCGCACATTATTACACTAACATATTTTATGTCCTCTTGTCACTTTTACAATTTTTTTCTGTTCAACAACCCATACTTGTATTTGTTGTTCATTTATGTAGAATTTAGTAGTTGCAAGCATCACACAAATATGGATTCCTTGTTCACAAAACCTATGATGTATTCATTCGTGTTGAAAGTAAAAATAGATTGTCTTACAGACCCTGTTTGATCAAATAGGACTTTTTACCCCCCCTGAGAGTTTCAAATATCCATTTCCAACGTTTAACTTCTGGTGCATCCGGTGATGAAAAACAGAGGATTGGCGTCGATCGCGTCCCAACTAAAGGCAAGGCCACGCTGAAATAGAGTTTTTCTACCACAAAGCCAATGCATAGGAAAGAAAGAAGGAAGAGAGAAGCTAAATCCTGTTTTTCTTGTATCATATTTAGATTTTATATCAAAGTGTAGATATGTCACGAAGGCATAGCAATCAGATTTAAGAACTGCACGTTGTGTCATTTTTGTAAGTACAATAAGGCCGTATATGTATCTAACAAGGTGCAGCATAAGATCCGTCGATATTCCCGTGTTTTAAGAACGTATAAACGTTCAGGCTTGTTGCCAAGTGTGATTCAGCCTACTCATACTAGATATTAGGACACATGTATTACAATGAACTTGAACTTCTATTCTATAGTTCATTTAAACTGGTAGAAAAGCACTATCAATGACCGGATGCGAACGTATTCACATGCTACTGGTTTGCTTCAGGTATAAGGCGGCTCCACATTCCCAGTAACCAGTAACTATAAGAAACTAGATATACCGGCGGTATATGCTGGATTTACCTAGCTAGCATGCGGGTAACAGAAGATATCTATGAAGCACAGTATATCAGTATTAAGTCAGTGCACATTTAGTGTAAATTTGTCAGTAAAGGACAATGAGCTACAGTGTGATTACAGGGGTACGTAGGTCCCGGGTTCGGATCGTTGTGTTTTGGTGTAAGATGTGTAGAGTTAAGCGGAGAATTATGTCCTCTCCTGTTCATGTGTAATAATAGTGTATCAAAGTTCACGGGAAGTGTGTAAGCACGTGTCAGGATGAGAGTGTGCCTGAATATAACGTTTGCTAGTGTAGAATATGATAACGTTCGAGACACTGTGATACGATTAAAATGGAAATTGAGTAATATATACGTTCTAACGAAGATGTGTTCCCATCCGCATCACGTTCCAAAGGTATAGGAACCAATGTGAATCACCGTTCACAGAGTGAGAACGTTCAGGGGAGAGTGTGACTCACGGCAGGGAGACTGTGATCTACGTGTAATGTGAGTGATGCTCTTAGATACTCATCTAACGATTCGACGGTATACTAGATGAATCACGACTTTAAACTATTAGTGATAAATTAAGGGTGAGGCTAAAACGACTTCCTACATACACTGTTATAAGTTCCTAGTTCAACATCTGCCTGTTGGACATCTGGGTGAATGATACGGGCTCCACATGGTTCCATGTGAGTACATGAAAACTAGATGACCTACTCATATAGCTAATAATACTTGTTATCCATGATGATTTAGTTATCTGTGGCATCTCGATGAGTACGGCACTACTAGTATAAAGAGTAAGTAGCAAGACCTGTACTGTACATTTAGAATTGAAGCCAGTAATTACGGACTTTAATCTGGCGGCAGATTCAGTACTAAATAACGAGAGGAATGAATTGGTAATCTAAATGAATAATCTTTATTTATAATCTACGGATCCCCACCACATCAAGTCTAAGCGACCATTTGTCTTTTGTTCGAACCCAAGTTAGGATGGCCCCGCACACAATCCGGCTCAAATAAGGCTTAGCACTCTTAACTTTTAGTCATTCGTAGGTACAATAAATGTAGCTATAAACAAAACTGTTATAAAGTAAAGATATCTTACGCCTTATACTAAAAGCAAATGAAAGTGCGAATACTAACGCATTCTTTTACTTCTGCAAAGAATATCGATGGGGAAATAAAGAGGGAGTTATATTTCGCAATTAACGTTGGTAGTAAGATGACCGAAATATTTGAAGTGACTTGCGCATCTCTGGCTGGCTGTGCTGAGGGGGGGGGCTGTGACTTAGCTTATGTTATCAGGCCAGGGAATATGGAAAGTAAATGATAACGAATTATTATTTCTTCCTCCGATTTTAGCGATTAAGTTATTTTTCATCGTAATTCCGTTAATGACTATTATTTAACTATTTACTGACATGCAGACGTAGGTCCCGGGTTCGGGTTCGTTGTGTTTGGTTTAAGATCGTTGTAGTTAAGCGATAATGGATTAGTCCTCTCCTGGTTTATGTGTAATAATTAAGTTTGTATAAAATAAATCACGAAGCTATAAGACGTGTCTAATTCCGTGTGCCTAAATATAATTTGCTTTTTGTTTAATTTACTATACTCATCGACACCATCTATACGACTAAATGTTAATTGATTTAAAATAGTTTAGGTACATCCATACGTAAGATTGTGTTCCCATCCGCAGTGCAGTTCCAAAGGATAGTTAAGACCATTATTGAGATATTTCCACGCTACGAAGAGAGGGGATGTGGACTGGGAAGGAGACTTAATGTTCTATAAGTGTGGTGGATGCATCTTGGATACTTACGGAGGGATTCCACGGGTTACCTAGGGATGATCACGATTAAGATTATTAGTGATTAAATCTACGGGTGAGCTAAAAAGCCGGATTTCCTACGTCAACTTTATACTCCTAGGTTATAAAATTTCCTGTGGGCACAGTCAGGTGGACACTGATACGGCCATATGGTCATTAGTCATGACCAGATGACTCCTCGTTATAGCTAATAATACTTTGGACCCATAATAGTTATCTTTATCGAGTAAAGATATTATATAAACATTTTTTAATTATCCATGTACTAATTTAGATAAAATTAATTACGGACTAAAATTTGGCTTCGACTTATCTAAAGAGGAAGTTGTTTATATGAAAATTTGTACGGCAACCACCACACCGTTCTGCAACGAACCATTTGTTGTCCCCCCCGCACCAAGGTTAGCGAGTGTGCCCCGCCCCAAACGGCAAACTTAAAGAAAACTTCTTAAAACTTTTAATCCAATCGTAGGTAACAAGAACTGTTATTAGCAAAGTTATTCGAACGCCTTATCTAAAAAAAAAGAAAAAAAACGAAACGTTCACTACGCAATTGCTTTACTTGTTTCAACGAAGTGTCTGATTGGGCGAATGTTAAAGAGGAGCAAGTCCCTTAATTGTCGCACAACTTTGGCATCCGCGATTGAGCAGACTATTTGTAAGTGACTCTCGCGTGACGTTTGCGTGCTTGAAGCGGCTGGTACCTTAGAACTTTATAAGGTCCTGGTTCTGCGGAATATTTTCGTTGCACACCTTAGAACTTGTTTAAGTTCTTGTTTGTGTCGTAATTCTTATTCATAACCTTTTTTCTCTTTCTTTTTCCTTTATTGCTGGACGGATAATTTGTCTCTTTGATTAGAGGTATACGGATTGTGCGCTTCCTTTTGATGATTGTATAACCTTGTACTGCACCTGTCATGAGTACCTTTTGACGCTCTCTCTGCTGCTCTTTTTTGGGCAACTCCTGCAAGTGTTCGTTTATGAATAACCAGACAGCGGCGGGTACAACAGAAAGAATATAATAAAGAAATTAAAAATAAGGGGTTCAAGTAAGCGCTAAAAATCACGGGCAGGAAGGAAATAATAGCTGTTATCAATTTTTTTCCAATATTCCCCTGCCTGATAACCAATAAGCGAAGCCACAGCAGACAGCCAGCCAGACAGACAGCCAGCCGAGACAGACGCACAGACAGAGACAGACAAGGACGGGGGGTCAGTCTTCCTGTACATAGGTTTGGACCAGCTGGATATTGTATAATTTCCAGAACAAAATCGCGTCCTCTGTACTTTTTACCACCACGTTTAAAACAGGTCTTTTGGTATTTCAGTTTTTGGTTGGTTTTTTTGGACCAAAACCCCCTAAAAAAAGTGTAAAAGAGTGTGTTTACTCGAGACCTAGAGCTTTAAACAGCGCTGCTTGCGGATACTTTGAGTTTCGCTCTTTCAAAATCCTATTGTGAAGGTCCAGCTAGTAATTCTCTGGCCAAAATCGCAGTAGGATACAATTTCGATGCGGCTCGTTCCGGTTATTTACCCTACCCAACTCTGAACTTGTAATATACAAGCCTCCTATTTTCCTCTTGCCCGAGATCAAGAACTAAAATCTAGTAATGTATTATCCATTTTGGTTTTTTTAGTTTAGTTCTTATTATTATGTTTGACTTATATATATTTTATCCATCCTTGTATTTATAAACTAAAAGGAATTGGTTCTAGCTTTTTAAGGGCCTCCCTGCCCGGGGGCGAACATATAAAAAATATAAGTAAAAAAGACAATAAATGGATGAGCTTAAAAACAACAAAAAGGTAAAAAAAAAAAAAAAAAAAATTTATTATTTTTGTATAAAAGAGGAACGTTAAGTTCTGACAGGCCATGCACGAAGGCCTATATGTCCCACCGGCAATCTAATACTATTCATCTACAAAAAAGAAGATATGTCCCACGTTGTCTTCATAAGGGTAAAAAAACAGCATTGTTATTTTGATGCCGATGTAATCTGAGCACAAAGTAGCAGCAAAAATAGAGCATCGTTACTTTGATGATGTAATCTGAGCACACCAGACACAGCATCGTACAGGGGGTAGGGCAGCATCGTACAAGGGAGCGGTCTACCCACTATCTTCTGTGTTATGAAGGCTAAATCCACGATCCAGATGTGTTCATCGGATCTAACTAAGTCTTTCATGCAACCGGGTTTATAGCCGGCTAGCATAGCCGGAGAAAGTTGAATGAGAAGAACCACCCTGATAGCCGAGGAAGCGACCGGCAGTGACCCCGTCACAGGGCTTAAAGAAAAGTGGTCTTTACAACCCTTACGAGTCATGTTAAGACTCCACCTCAAACCCTGTTCCCCGCTTAAAGACTCCACTTCGTTGCTCCTTGCCAGCATCTGATCTTGCCCACGGACCTTACTTTTCTTATCATCCCCTACTAATGATAATGAGTTGATTAAAGCGAAGAAAGAATAAAAAGTGAAAGATCAATATTCGTATGAGTCAACTGTCGCAGCGCCATGATCATAGACCTACCCAACTGAGAGGCAAACCAGGCCTAGTTTTAGTCCGGTACCACTCTACATTTACACTACATGCATGTGTCGATAAGATTTTTTTCACATGGTCACATACTCATTGACGCTTGTTTTAACACGTCAAAATACATTTTAATCATTCATACGCAAGAGCAAAACAGGTTTGACCTACCGCAACTTGTACACTTTAAACACTTAGTGGATAGAGTCAATACAAGTGGACTGCGTTTTAACTCGAATTGAGCTATAGCCTATTGCAGCAGTTCGAACACTGGTTTTATTACGCAACGTCTTTACCGTAAAGCACCTTTACAACTTTTCGCCACACTTCTTATACGAGTACTCTCCACGGCATCACTCAAGTTACTAGGCTACTTTTCTGTTCAGCTCGGCTCGGCGTTTCGTTATAAGTATCGGCATGCTATCACCGGTTACATTTACTAAGTTCGTGTGTGTGTGTTATTTTTAATTTTAATAGATAACTTGTAGAAAAAACCCGGTTAATTTCTTTAGAGTTGTGGTCGGATCAATTTGTATTTTCCGCAGACGGAACTTTGGTCCGCCGCCCAAGTTAGGGCGGCGCCCCGCCTAAAATTAGGACTACCCTTATTACAAGCAAAGCCTTGCTCGACCGAAAAGGATACGGACAGAAGGAAGAGGAGAAGTTTAAGCCCTTCTATTCTTGGTTATCGTCAATGTCAAGGGAGAAGTTTTGGAGAATTTTTTTTTTATTTAGAGTTTAACTCACTCCAGAGCGCTATTTTACGGAAACCATTAGGCGGTGGGGGGGGAGTGGGGGGAATTTAAATTAAGGGATAACTGAAACTATCCTAAACTATCTCCCTGGATTAAGATAACACGAGGCCTTTAATTTCTCGTCCCTCTGTACCGTCTTCTTCAGTCGATCGGGAAGGCTTTTGTTGCATAGAGAACTCCTATCGTCGCGCAATTAAGACCCCGCCCTTTGGCTGCGGCTTGGATCTCGAATGTTCTGTTTCTGTATCTGCCGTGGACGGGTAGTTCGATTTGGTCTGACCGGGCACCGGCGGTGAACAAATAATTGAAGCCGCAAACCCGACTAATTCCCCGAACTTCGTTTTATTTTATCGGTTTGTCATATCAATCGTATCACGCATATTGAGTATTCAATCTATTGTTTGGGAGATAAAAATTAAGAGTAATCTATTGTTTGGCTTTAATTCTACTCACGATGTATTATTATTGAGAACAATTTACCTCCCAAAATAAACCACACTCGTGCGGTCTTGTTTGTTTATTGACCTTAACACTTGAACATTACTCGGACAACAAAATTATCAGACAAGTATGTTTTCCATTTTTTCAACAACATTGTATGCCACCGAGGCAGGTAGTGTTGTTGGTTCACATTTCCTAGAGATAGTACAAAATATACAAATAATTTTCTCTAAGTAATTTTTCGATGCCTCATATATATAAATAATAATAATATTAATAAATAAAAAGTTAAAAAAAAAAATAATAATAATACGAAAATCGTGAAAATTTGACGTCACATGACAGTTATGACCCTAGACACGAACATTTTTGTAGAGAAATCTACGTCATGGAGAGTATGACCTTTACGCCTCCTAGGAAAACAATGGTCTGCGTATATTTTACGATGAAAATTAGCATTAGCACACTATTACCGTCAGATGGCCCCTATCTCTCTCAAATGACGTCAAGTCAAATTTGTTACAAATTCAGCATTAGCACACTATTACCGTCAGATGGCCCCTATCTCTCTCAAATGACGTCAAGTCAAATTTGTTACAAATTCTCGACTGTTCTCTCCTTCTTTTTTTCTCTTTCTTTTACTATGTGTTTTATGTGGTAGGAATCTTTTACGGGAGCTCTTCTACCCAACTACCAACTAGCTACCACTATCATTGTGGTCAAATGCTCAAATAATGTTGAGCGTAAAATTTTGTATCCGCTCCGCGGCTGAGATTGAACCCACGCCCTCCTGATTACCAGGCCCTTGACCACTACACCACCGAGACGATTTTATTCTAATCTAACCTATGCCATTTCTGTTTGGTTTTCCAGGTGCCAGTGAATCGGAAGAAAGCCAATTCGAAATTGATCTCTAACTCCCATGACGTCACCATTATGCTGCTCAGCCTTGTCATGTTGTGTTCACTCCGTCTCTCTCTTCCTCTTCTTCTCTTTCCATTCCCTTATACATCGTATAAACCTCCCTTCCTCTCGTCTTTTGAAGAAATAGAATTCTTCAAACGGCGCGGTGACAGCGTCCCTCAAGGAAGGAATATATTGCAGTTGCAGTGCTCTGAAAACTTGGTATGTTCGCTGAAATTCAATTTCAACGTTCCTTAAAATCCTACCAAGACTTGCGTGCAACGTGCGCACAGTACAAACGTCCTTATCTAATACCGCGCCTCGCAGATGTA